>NW_015113483.1:61145-145567 GCF_001443285.1 Poecilia latipinna | reverse complement strand
TAAAAGGAGAACAGAAGTGAGGGGGGCACAGAGGGAGGGGGGGGGGGGGGGGGGGGGGGGGGGGGGGGAGGAATCCCACAGCTTATTAGGTAAAAATACAGTAATTTTCATGTTGTTGTTGCATTTTGCAGACCTGATGATTGAAATGGAAGACCACACGAACGAGTTGAGCGAGGGACGAATCCCCTTCCTGGACTACAAGACCTACACCGACCGGGTCTTCTTCCTGCCGTCTAAAGACGGAGCCAATGACGTGATGATCACAGGGAAGCTGGACATCCCACAGGCCCGCAGGGCGACCGTGTCGCAGGCGCTCAACCAGTTCTCCAACCTTTTGAACTCCAAGACGTTTCTGATTAACGTAATTATACCTAAAAGTTACTTTCCAGCAGACCAGAGTGGTTAGTTTACCACTTTAATCCAGATGCTAGAAGTTAGCCCTACTTTTTATTCCAAGTGGTTTGCTATAAACTTTGAAAAGAGCTGCTAAGCTTTTTGCACAATATTTTTATGCTTCTATAAACTTGGCGAGAAATCAATATGTTAGATGGATCAAGACTAGGAAAATTAGGCTTATCACCTTGGATTATTCCAACATTGTAATCTCAAACTAAGTTCTTACTCCTGGTAATATTCTACTACATTAAATATTAAAGTCTTTTAGCGTTTGCGAAGTTTAGGACTAACTCTTTTTGTTGTTTTTCTGTCGTTTTGTCAACACACTATCTGCACTGTACACTTTATAATACTACTGCACCATTTGACTCGTGTTCATCATCAAAATGGATAAAAACAATCAACAGTCCACATTTAAATCTACATCTCTTGCTCATTTTCATAAATGTCATTTCAAAGGACAGGCAGTGGTTGTGCCACCTCTGTGGCAGAACAAACTTGCAGCAAAGCACAGCTGAAGACGTGCATTTATAATGCAGTTGTTTATGCGCAGACAGCTGCAGAAACACTCACCATTTGTTCCTGTGACAGTTTTCATTTGGAAGATCTCCCACCCGCATTTATCTCCGGTGTTATTTTGCGGGCCCGTCGGATAATATCTGCAACTTTTTTTTCTTTTCAGTTGTGTTCTCGCTTGAAGCGCCTGAACGTTTTCAGTTCCATGTTTGAATTTATGATACGTGGGAAAAAAAAAAATGTGTAAAATGAAAGGAGTGACGTCGCCTACGGAACACTGAACTTTGGGTATCGATGCGTACGACGATGACAAAAATGATTGTTGGCAGTGATCAGAAAGATCAAAGGAAGAAATCAGGATTGTATTTTTGGAGTTTAACTCTGAGTTTCCATGTATTTCATCACAGCTGTGAATGTCCTCTGGGACCAAAAACGAAATTAAAAAGCTTTTCGGTCAAGGATAAATCATTTAAGTATCACTTTTCACTGTATTTTTTGTGCCATGGAGTTAATATTTATATTAAACTGATTCAGTTTGGCACCTTCTATCTACATTGGTTTTGAAAACCCAGCTTAACTCCTGTCACTGTGTTGAGAGTGAAAATAGAGTCTATTTTAAAGTCAGACTGCTGGCCTTTAAATTGAGGGCTGTCATGTTCTAGATGGTGATACGGCATCAGAATAGCAGAAGACTGAGCTGGGAGATACGTGTGAAGCTTCCTATTAATCCAATATTGCTGGCACAGAAACAACCTCTGAGGTGTTAATGGTGTGTGTGTGTGTGTGTACGTGCGCGCGCGCGCGTGTGTGTGTGTGCAGGGGGATTCTTCTCCCGCTAATTGGGATCATTTCTAAGCCACAATGTCTTTACAGGGCAAAACTAAAATTACCTTGATGATTATAATTTTCCCTGGCATTAGTCATTTGATAATTTAAAAGCACATCATGCAGGATTCGCTTGAGCGTGAGTAAGCCTCGTCGCCATCTTTAATTCACTCCATCCTCCGCCTGTGTCTGCATGTTGCAGTTTATCCGCACCTTGGAGCGCAGTCACGACTTCAACGCCAGGGCCAAGGTGTACTTTGCCTCCCTGCTCACCGTGGCCCTGCATGGGAAGCTGGAATACTACACGGACATCATGAGGACGTTGCTGCTGGAGCTGATGGAGGAGTACGTCCACAGCAAGAACCCCAAGCTGATGCTGCGCAGGTGAGTGCGAGCCAGCTGCACGCGCTGCTTTGTGTCAAACTTCCGACTTTTTAACTTGCACTTCCAGCAGCTCAAATTTGACATAAGTAAAGTATCTTTCGTTTGACAAGATTGGTTGCCACCACATTTATTCAAGATTTATTAGTAGTATTCTCCTTTTTTTTTTTTTGCCCCTGCAGGATCAGGAGAACAGCTAATAGGTGGATATGAAATTTTCTGATAAACTTAGTCAAACTTTCTCACGGGTCGTTAAAGGTCTTCGTGCTGAAGCTCTGTGAGGCGTCTCTCCATTTCTAGACTTTCGCACCGATCTCGTCGGCCAGTTGAGGCGGACTGGGAATCGGCTCAAGATGCATCGGACTGTTTTATTCCGGTGCCATATTTTCGGTTGAATTTCGCACTGACTACTGTAGTCCTCTTTGAACGAGCCAGACTGCAGCTCGGTCTATTCCAGTCCTCCTCCTTCTGTTCTTCCTTCTGTTTTTCTTTTCTGTCCTTGGATCCCACCGCAGTCCTCACAGATGACTGTTGTTCATCTTTAGCATCTTTGATAACGTCTAAAATGTTATTTCTGACCAGATTACCACTCGTAAAACTCGTAATAAATCTACAAATAACTTTTTTTTTTTTTACAGAGTTTTGCTTTTAAAATCTTTAATTAGAAAATGAATTATGTATGAAACAGTTTGAAGATAAGAATATCCACAGTGACTTTAGTCGTCATTGATAGAAACATCTGGTGTAGATTCTCACTCGATAAGGACAGGACAATCCTCAGCGTTTAATTAGAAGTCAGTAGAATTGCTTCCATTTTTTAATTTCTTTGAAGATGTTTCAGCTTTCATCCAAAAAGTTTCTTCAGTTCTCCAACGTGGTTTGAAGGAACATGGCTTATGAATTTTATTCGGAACTGAAGTAGCAATTCGAACATGTAAGTCGTTCGCTCAAAGTTTGTTGTTAACGATATGAAAAGATTAAGTCAGATTTCATCTTTCCAACACCTACTCTGCAACTCTGAGTCTTCATCTAAGTGTTTTTTTTTTTTTCTTTAACCAAAACAACTCGCATCGTTCGGGATATGTTTCGATGGTTGAACAACGATGTGAATATTGTGCTGAATAAAAGGTTGGACCAGCAGTAACTTGCATGTTCTAATTGTCCCATTAGTGACTTAAAATGCCCTATTAATGTTATTGTTCAAACTACAATTTATTATCTTGTTGCTTCCAGAATATTCAGAACTGAAGAAGCCTTTTGGATGAGAGGCGAAACATCTTAAAGGATTAAAAGATGTGAAGTTGCTTTGTACTGGAGCACTTAGGAATGTCAGGGATGACTGAGTATCTACACCAGACATTTAACATAAATGTCATGTTAATTGCAATGAACTTTGAAAACAATAATAAGCTTCACAAGAGTGAATTTGTGACTTTCTCCAACCCCGAGTCCGTATATATTGGAGAGGAAATCTACTGTCAATACAAATTGAATTTCACTTAAGTTACAAGTTGTACAATCATCCCACCTTTGCAAAAGGACCATATTAAAATACTCAAATAAAAAGTAATGTGACGCACACACCTGTGATGATTTGACGTAAACCTGGGACCAGAACTATCCGATTTGCATCAAAACATTCCCAAATGCTGTTTTTAATTTAATAATGTTGACTTTAAAATCTGAATTTTTTCCCCTTTTTTTGACTTTGCTAACTAGATTAGTCTTTTAAAATTCTTCTGTTGTTTCAAAAAAAAAAAAAAAAAAAAACTGATTTTTTTGAAATGCATCATCCTCGGCGCAGTCCAGGCTGCTTGTCTGTTTGGTGTAACAATGCCGTCGGTGTCAAATCGTCTCCTGATTACTCAACAGTCGCTCGTCGCCCCTGAGACGGGGTTACGCGATCCGGACTGTCTGCTGTGCCGAGGCAGGCTGCGACTAGCTGCAAGCAGCAAGTGCACATCCTAATTATTCCCCAGCGGAGAAGCTCATTATGTTGATTAGGCCATTGTACAAACACAGGCCCCTCTTATACACAAGACATCTAATTAGGTATGCCACAAGTTAACAATGGGTGTCACCCGCCCGTCAAGTGACCGCTGACACGAGATTTTGATTAAAATATCTTGACGCTGATTAGCTGTTCAGAAAACGCTCGAGTGTTTCGGCATTTTCAGGAGCACAAAATGGAGATGTTTGCTGTTCCGTTTTATTTATCCTTAATGTTGCTTTCAGTGGTGGTGGTTTATTTATTTATTTATTTATCTTTTTTTTTTTTTTTAGAGTTAGCTAATCGATCTGGAACTCGAACAACCCTTATGTAAATAATTGAATCTGTCCATGAAATTTCCACTCTGATCAGCCATCCATCTCATTGCCATGCGCTCAGTTGTCTGCTCATGCATTTCAAATTAAAACTGATATTATTTACAACCTTGATGTTTTCATCTCATCTGTTTTTCAGATCAGAGACGGTGGTGGAAAGGATGCTTTGTAACTGGATGTCCATCTGCCTTTACCAGTTTTTGAAGGTAGCAGGATTTATGTTTGGCACCGTAGAATCCCATTAAATCGGTTTTGATGACTGAGGAGGTGAAGGCATATTAATTGGTCTTCGCATCAAAAGAAAAAAAAAAAAACACAAAAAATACAGTATTAAAAATCAACTTTCAGTAACTCCTCTGCAGCACGACGGGGGCAAAAACAGCAATAAATTAGCATCGGCTGCTGCTGTATGAGCAGGAGCGATGGAGGATGAGTTACAACAATTTTTCATATGTGCGCTTATTAAACGAGGCATAGATCTGAGGTTACATCTTCTTCAAGACATACTGCAGATTTTTGTTATAAATGTTAACCAACATAAGCAACTGTGATTAACATGGGATCGTTCTGGGGATGTAATTAATACCCGAGGAGCAGTAACATAGTGATTTTGGTTCAAAATGAAATATGTTCCTCTTTGATCAACTTACATGGTGTTTTGCACTCTTTTTATATAAATAAAAGCACATGATGGTGATGAACTTTTAGATTCTTGCTAAATATTAGCAACAGAAAAGATATTCCCTTTGACATTTGAAATAAAGCGTTTAGATACTCTTCACAATAAAAGGAAAAATATTGCTTTGATAAGAATACTGCAATCATCAGTGATGTTTGACAAACAAAATTAAACCACTGGCAAAAAACAGGCTTGTTAGCCTTTGAAAATAAAGCGTATAAATACTGTCATATATAGATTTCCATATCTGTCACGTTGTTCTGCAGTTGTAGGTTCTACGTTACTAACGGCATAAAACCAGCAATAAAAACGGGATTACTAATGTTTCAAAAATAAAAGATAAATAACTCAAAAGTTAAACTGTAGAAGTGGATCTATATTAGTAATTGATTGAAAGCAGTGATGAAAAATGAAATGTAGCCATTTTAAAATGGAGCTCATACATACTCAGTTATTCATGTTATTCTTTCAAGATTGTGGGTTTTAAAAGACAAGCCTCGATATTTTATAGATAGTTACTGTACAAGTATATTCTGCACTATTAATTGAACTGAAGCAGTGATGTAAAGCGGGATTCTTTCAAAATAAAACTCATGCTGAAGCTACGAAATGAAATCCTTTTTTTTTTTTTTTTTTTAATTGATTGTAAAGCTCGGCTCCACATTACTAATGGACCCCAAGCCATTCTTGAAAAAGTGATTAACCTTCCAAGTTAAAGTTCCCTGACACTTTTCAAAATAAAAGTCATGCTTTGTCATGTTTGAGTCATTACCAGGGTAATGTTCAGATTAATAATGAGCTTTTTAAAGGAAAACAAGCAGGCGTTCTCTGGTTTGATGTTTGCGTGAATGTTGTGAATTTGTCTTGTGAGTCGTCTGACAACAATTAACTTCCTGATAATATCAGAGAAAACCTCCCCTAAGTGTTTTTATTCGTGTGTGTGTGTGTGTGTGTGTGTGTGTGTGTGTGTACTAGGACACTGCAGGCGAGCCCTTATACAAACTGTTCCGAGCCATCAAGCACCAGATTGAAAAGGGGCCTGTGGACGCCAGAGTTAAGAAAGCCAAGTACACCCTCAACGACACTGGCCTGTTGGGCGACGATGTCGAGTATTCTGTACTGGTGAGATAAACTCACACACACACACACATCCACATACATCTTCGGAAACCCTGTCACAAAGACTGCACACACACCGCTTTCTGATTACACAGTGTTTCATGCGTGATGGGCTACAGAAACATGCTCACACACATGCTCTGTGGTGTTGCCATGGTAGCCATACACAGGAAGAAATGTTAAGGCGACAAGCCTGCTTTTATGTGACATCCATTTCCAGTTGCCAGTGTTCTCATTCTTAAAAGAGAGCGGAAAAAAGAAAAAAAAAAACATCCCTAGCGACTCATTCCAGTATAGCGGTAAAACGTGTGGTTTAGGTGAGCACAGTACAAGTCTGAACAAGAATGGAGTACAAGCCCCCTCGGCGACCTTTCCTCGACCTTGGCACCTGCGCGTGCTCTGCATCCGTTTGGGTAGCTTTCAGGAGTAAGGGGCGGGGGAAGCCTGCACTTTTCATTTTAGTATTGTGTTTCAATAATGGACACTAATCTGAGCACAGCTGTTTTCTGTTAAAGTCAGCACAAACAAAAAGACCCATGGGTAATGGCATCGTCGAGGACAATTATCAAATTAGGCTGAATTACACGTCTCCCGCTGTGATGGATCGCCTTCTGTGATTTAATTTCACGGGGAAGGGAGAGGTGGAGGGGGGAAAAAAACAAAACAAAAAAAACGAAACGAGTATGATTTCGCAGGCAGATGCCCCACTATCTGCCCGCGAAATCTTTACCTCTGCCTTCAGTCCGCAGCGTGTTCACGTCAAATACAGATCAGTTTTATGAGCTTTCAGCTGTGAATTTCTTTGCTCCCTGTCCACTGAGTGGTCAGTTATCTCTAATAGCTGGCAGAGTGTAGTAGGTGACGTGGGTCAGGGTTTTCTCCAGCTGAGTCCTGGTCATTAGCCAGCCAAGGTGACAAAAGTCATGTCAGGTATCAGTGCAGCGTGTGTGTGTGTGTGTGTGTGTGTGTGTGTGGGTGTGTGTGTGCGTTGAAATGCCCGGTTGCCATAACGGTAGCATCCCAATTGGCTGCAGATGTGGACATTTGTCTGCATGCTTTTAATTCTCAGTACTCCATGGTGGTACGCATGTTGTCTCCGGCTCGGTAACGATGTGTATATATATCTGTGTGTTTACCTGTCAGACCCTGCAGGTGCTGGTTCAAGGTGAGGGTCCGGACGTGACACCCGTCAAGGTGCTGAGCTGTGACACCATCTCACAGGTGAAGGAGAAGATCATAGAGCAAGTATACAGGAACCTGCCTTACTCCCAGAGACCCAAGGTGGACAGCGTCACTCTGGGTAAGCATAGAAGAGGCTCTAATGAGTCCTGTGACATGGCGCCCTCTTGAGCTTATGCACATTGGTCATGTCAACACCACAAACCTGGACCAACACACAGTAGCTCATAGCTGTGAAAAAGAAAATGGTTCTTGTTTTTTTTTTTCTTGTAGAAATAAATATCTCAAGTCTTTCTGACATTTGTATTCAGCCCCATAAAGAAAATTACAACTACTGTAATGAGTCATCTACAGAGTCAATAATGTCCACCTGATGTTTATTAGAGAACATTAGTGAACAAACTTTATCATGCAGACCAAGGGACACAGCAGACGGGTCACAAGTGTGGAGAAATTTAAAGCAGGTTTGGTTATAAGGCTTTGAAAAACTCGTTAGCACTATTTGGGTAAATGCAGAATAATACATGAAATATAAAAAAAATAAAAATTAAGATTGAGACAGGGGAGGAGGTTCAACAACCTGAAAGCCAGAGCAACAATTTTTGTCTTTTTAGATCAAATCAAATTTGGTAGAATGGTCCAGTCAAAGCCCGAAGTTTAATTCAATTGAGAATTGTGACAAAATTTCAATGTTGCAGTTCAGTTCTTGTTGGTTAAATTTGGTTAAATGCAGACTAATTCACAATAAATGAGCAAAAACAGCCTCTGGAAGTACAAAGTTTGTGAAGAAAAGAACAAAGTGTTGATTTAGTGAAGCCGCATACAGAGTGCATGCCACATTTTAAAAATAATTTTGTAAAAAGAAATAAAAGAACTAACTTGAAAAGCCATCTATGCTTTTCTATCCACTTCAGTCATGTGCTGTTTGTGTTTCCCGCCAGTAAAATCCCAGTGAAGTGTGATCTACTCTGAAGCTGCGATGTGACAGCCATTGTAAAGGTTTCAAAGTATGAACACTTTCACGAGGCACTTCAGATAAGCAGTTGTAAAATGATAAAAAAATCCCAAATATTTTCATTAAGATTAAACAAAGCCTTATTTTGTTGAACGTTTAACTTCATTTCAGCAACATGAAGAAATCCTTCATCCTTTAACTGAGTTTTTCTCTCCAGTATAGTCAGGAACCGTTGGGACCGGCTTGAAAAGGCTAAAGCTCCACAGACACTCCATAACATCAAAGCCACTCGCATCACGCTCTAGATCTAATTTCTCGAGACGTTTCCGATAGAGAGCCATCTTTGTTCGCGATTAATACAAAGATGGCTCCCGTATATTTGCTGAACTCGCAAGTGAATCATCCAGCACATCACGTGCGTTGTCAAGTCTGCAGCGATGCAGAAAATGTTGGGGTGCAAAACACAGATTTTAATTAAATCTAAATTATTCATAAGACTGATGTCTTTTCTACACTCCCAACTTCCTCGTGTTGTGCTTTTGAAACCCCTGCAGAAAGCTGAGTGCCTGCCTTGAATAACATAATTAGTGTACTTACTTAAAAAAAAAAAAGAAAACATACATTTTTTCCAAAGTTTTTCCATCCTTTTCCCATTGACAGAGTGGCGTCCCGGCTCAACGGGACAGATTTTATCCGATCTGGACCTGACCTCCCAGAAAGAAGGCAGATGGAAACGCATCAACACTCTGGCACACTACAATGTGAGTACCGGCAAAATATTTAATCCTAACTTTAAATGCAGTAGCTTAACAATCACTGTTGCAAACAAACAAAAAAAAAAAAAGGCTTTGGATTTGATAAGAATGTGGGGAGATGAGTAGATAAACGTGGGTGTGTAGAAGCGAATGGAGCCTAATATTTTCACTTCAGTCAGTCTTAGTTGCATATTGGAGCGATTTGCATGAAATCTGTCTGCAGCAGATTTTCTGACCTGAATACATTAGCACATATTGAGTTATTGTTTGTTCTTATCACAAAACTGCCAAAGGTTTGAATTTTACACCATTTCTTGCTGTTGCGTGTACGAGTGGAAATAAAGAACAAAAAAGAAGAAGAAGAAGAATACATCTGTTCTTCAATTCACAATCTGTCATCTCTAATATGAAGTATTTAGGGCAAAATAAGTCTCTCTACCTGTTAGCTAAATAGCTTCAAAATCTACGTGCAAAGTTGACGTATGACACACAACACAGCGGCTGTGACTCTTTGCCATATTTTATGTCTGTCAAGTCACTTATTGGGGGGAAAGAATTACCATAATGAGGGGGAAAGAGGGGATTCATGACAAGGACATTTCTCTTCACTCCTGCTTATGACCCCCACAGAGCACTGTGTTGTAAATTTAATGTAAAAATTCTGCCTCCATAAATATCCTACACATATATTCAGACAAATATTCTGGGACTTTTTATGCCATATATAACAAGATAGCAGTCAGTGGACATAATTGATGGTTGAGAAAATGTGCGCATCATGAAGAAGCTTGGAGTTTTTCTCCATGTTGCTACCTGGCTAAATAACTAACTAACTAGCTAGCTAGGATATTATCAAACTCAACCACTTCTCTTTAGACTTGTGCTTTTTTTTCCCCAGACCCTCCCTGCTTGCCAGTTTTGGTTTCCCATTGAATGTCACTAAATCTTCTCGCCACTGTATCGATCGTGAGACAATAAAGGTCACGGCGGTAATATCCCCTGCTTGCCGTGCTTTTCGGCTACTTAAATCCTGATCTTTCAGAGCGGACTTGGCCTCCTTTGAGCCTACCTGCCTCTCCGTTGTTCTCAGACCTCGGCCTGACTGCCATGGATTCATCGCCCGTGTCAGAGTGCTGCTAATCACACCGTATGTGCGGTCAATAACGGGGTGTGCCGCAGTAACCGGCCTCTAAATATCACGGTTAAGACCCACTGTTCGTGTCTGCTCAGTCACATTGATTGGAAGTAAATTCTGGGCCAAACAAATGGGATGGAGAAACACAGTTGAAATACAGCCAAGGGCCTTGTTCCAGCTACCAAATCCAATGTGTCCTATTGGGATTTTATGTGACAGACCAGCATAAAGTAGTTCATATGTTTTCTAAAAGAAATAAAATTCTAATTATTTTTCAAAAATATGCATAGATATAGCTGTTCACCTAAACTGTAAGTCTTTCTGGAAATGTGTCAAGAAAAGGAAGCTGTGTTCCTGTTGTTGGCATTTCGCAGCAAGCCGTGTAGGGACACGGTGGGGGGCTTTTTTGTTAGCATGGACATGGACTTAATGGGGCTGAACATAAATATGTATCGTACTTCTTACACTTGATGTAAATGTTTTGTCTATGGAACTGAATCACGATAAAGTTCTGCTTTTGACTGCATTTGAGTGTTGTTACAAGCCAATGCGTTTATCAAAATCAAAAGTCATATTTTCTGACATTTGCGCGTTGCAGGTACGAGACAATGCCACGTTGGTTTTATCCAGAGTGCTTCACACACAGCAGAACTACGACCAGAACCAGGAAAACCACGAAGAACGTAAGTATCCGTCAGCACACACAATGAACACGTACGATCCAAAAGATCAAACATATCACGGCATTTGGATTATAATACATTTCTTTGTCTTATTTTCTTTGGGTTCCTCAAAAAATATCCCCACTCTCATTAAACATGCTAATATATGTTTTATGTATTCCAGTCTTTTGTATTATGCTGAAACTGTATGCATTTTTATTCTTTTTTGGGGACACATTTCATGAGAGCTGTTTATCTTGTGTTTGCTTTCTTTCAAATCTGTCTGAAAATTCCCCCCTCATGTTTATTCATCAGAAATGTACTGAGGTAGTGAAACGGATCTGAAGTAAAAGTTTGAACTTTTCGTCTTTCCGCAACAGGAAACGCTCTGTTGGACGACGACAAAGTTTTCCATCTGGTGAGGCCGCAGGACGAGCTGGATGAGATCAAATCCAAACGAGGGAGCATAAAGGACAAGTCGATGACCAAAGCCATTACAGAGATCTACCTGACTCGACTTTTGTCTGTAAAGGTCAGACAAACACAAAACTGTACATACCTCCTGACATTGGAGCATTTTGGGGGTCCAAATGGTATCAGATGATCAGGAAGGAACAGAAATGTTCTAAGCTCAAACCCAGTGTTTTTTTTTTCTCCCAGGTCCGTCTCGGAGCTTTAACGTCGATAACCGTCAGCTAACTCGTTTCGCTTTCTGTCCGTCCGCTTTCAGGGAACGCTGCAGCAGTTTGTGGACGACTTCTTCCGCAGCGTGCTGTGCTCCGGGGCCGTGGTCCCACCTGCTGTCAAATACTTTTTTGACTTCCTGGATGAACAAGCGCTAAAACACAACAATGTTGACGAGGAGACCATCCACATCTGGAAGACCAATAGGTAAGAAGATGGGAAACATATTG
Organism: Poecilia latipinna; assembly: GCF_001443285.1. Taxonomy (NCBI): domain Eukaryota; kingdom Metazoa; phylum Chordata; class Actinopteri; order Cyprinodontiformes; family Poeciliidae; genus Poecilia; species Poecilia latipinna. The sequence goes on along the minus strand of NW_015113483.1, from coordinate 133,726 downwards.
TACTTCAACCAGATTCTCTGCTGCTTGTTCTGTTCTGATCAGGTGAAATAACATCAACTAAAAAGAATCGATCATTTTTCTAGTTTTTAATAAAACATTGACATTTTTTGATGCTTCAAATGTAGCAGACACTCCAGGCTTTTAAGTCGTTCTAATGGTTAAGAAAGCATTAACGTTGTCAGATTACATTTGATTGCTAAGAGAAAACATGTCAGTCAGGCTGTTTTTTTCCCCCACAGATATTCTGTATCCAATAAAAGCCTGTGCTTGCTTTATTGCTCTGTACTTACCCGGACTAGAGGCAGACTGACTCGCAATATCAGAAATCATATTTTCCCCGCATTTCCTGCAACCCGAGATTAACACACAAACGAACAGCGAGATCCACCTAATACTTGTTGCCTAGATTTTACTGTTTCATCAAATACTTATTTTTGTAGTTTTCCCACTCAGTCGTACACCAGCAGCATATCCCCAAAACTTGCATCTTCTAGACCAAACGCTCGCTATAATTAGACTCTCTTTCACAGAAAAGAAGCCGGTGTATAAATCACAAGGACCTTTCCAGCTTCTACTCGCCTCATTTATCATCCTTGTCGTTTGCGGAACATTGTCCACTTGACGGTAGAAGAGGGTCCAGCTCCATTCTGCGAGATTGCTTCAGGAATGTGACTTTACCTTGTAAACCGCTGTAGCCACTTTCTCCCACTTATCTCGGATCACTGTCCACTTCTACCTGGACCTGCTTGGTCTCGTTGGTTTATGCTGTGGCTTATTTGGGACTCCTCGCGAAAAGATTTATTGCAAAGGTTTTCCACACATGAAGTTCGGTTTCCCTGGGGTAATGATATGGCGTGACACAAAGGCCTGTTTCATTAAGCCACTGACCCCACGGTGAACCCAGTTTCCATAGCAACCACTAGACAAGGCCTGCATGACGACAAGGTGTTTGGAACTTGCGCCTTTCCTCTCTCACCATCACAAACGTAAACACATGGAGCGGACCTGCTCATGCTTCAAAAAGATGTGCTCGGATTAATACGTATCTTTTAATGTTTCTTTAGATGTGCATGTTGTTTCTCAGCAATAAAATGTGAACTTGCAGCATCACCTTATGAAACACAGTACAGTACAAGCATTTGCCCACATTTCAGACCTTCTTTGACTAACAAAAACACAGCTGGAAGTCTTCCCAGCAGCGATCTGACTTTTTTTATTATTATTTCTTCTTCTCTCTCTCGCGCTCTCTCTCTGATACAATAACTCTCTAAGAAATAAAAACTTACTTGTTCCGGGAAGCGCAGAATGCAAATGCGCGATTTGAGCGTACTTGGTTTTGCATTTGCAATCTCTGCGCTCCCATGTGACATTTAAGTGCATAAATTAGTGTCGCGTCGGCTGAGGCTCAAGCGCACAAGACGACGTGTTGCATGTAGATGGCCGTGATTGACGCGCCGCCGGCTGGAGAGCAGCCGCACAAGGACATGAGATGAGCGATTTAATTACTTACTATACTCTACGCCCAATTCTGCATCCACCCGTTCTGTTTATCAAGTCAACCGAGGGCCGTGTATTTGATATGAATGTGTGTACGAAGCATAGCAAACAAACAAACATGGTAATTATTTCCCAAGCTAAATTAATTCTGTGATTATAGTAACAGCTATTTTTATGCTTCTATTGTATTCTAACCGAAGCCTTCCCAGAAGATATTACCAAATCAGGATGAATTTTACACGCCGCGCGTCTCTCCTCTCCCAGATGTCGGGGATGTTTGCGGTGATCTGGGAGGAGATGGGGAGGAGGAGGAGGAGGAAGGAGCTGAGGAAACTGCTGTATTTTCGGGCGTTTTTCATGAATTCATAAGATGAGAGGGAGAGCGGAAAGAAGAGCACTAAGCGTGTGTTTTTTTTTTGTTTTTTTTTTGTTTTGTTTTGTTTCGTTTTCAGGAGGGAAATTAGCACAAGCGCCGGGGCGTTACATTATGTAGTCTGGTCTTTACGTTAAGCCGCGCAGGAGCTGAAAAGGTCAACGTGCTGCAGCTACTTCGGCTTTCTTAATCTCTGTTTGTTAGCGTGGAGGGAGCGTGGACTTACAGTGAGGTCAGCTCTGAGCAAAACGCTAAAATAAACAGGCAGTAAAAGGCTATTGTTCTGAATAACACTGACGCATACAAAGCAGGCTTTTCTCCACCCCTGTTATTACCTTCTGCTGTAGTCGGTTCAAACCACAGACGAATGCTCTTTCCCGCCGGCACGCCTCCTCGACTTACATCAGTTTAACCATCGAGATTTCCCTCAAGTTTTAAAGTGTTAATGGTGATAATCACAGTGATTTTAGTTTTTTTGTTGTTTCCTCCTTCACTTGTCCAGCCTGCCACTGAGATTCTGGGTGAACATCCTCAAGAATCCCCACTTCACCTTCGACGTCCACGTGTCTGAAGTGGTGGACGCGTCGCTGTCAGTCATAGCCCAGACGTTCATGGATGCTTGCACCAAGAGCGAGCACAAACTCAGCCGGGTGAGTAGGCCCAAATCAGAGGAGTGGGAATGAGGTGCAAGACAAGATGAAAGAATATACAGGAGCATGTCAATGAATTAGAATATCATCGGTCGGTTCAAGTATGTCAGTGGTTGTAAATCAGAATGTGAACGTCTGATATAGACACCAGGAGGGATATTTCAGCTGTTTTGTTTTTGGTTTTGTTTTTCTATCAGCTGGAAGAGTCAAAATTGGGATGTGTGTGTGCTGTAGCTCTTCAAACGTCGATTTCACGCATTTTTCCCAAACTCCCAATTGGGTTTCTATTCACAGTCCTCAGAAGGCTGTGGTTGTCCCTGCTTGTGAGCCCTGTTGCACCACACTTTTTCCTTTCACTGAGCTTTCCATTAATTCACTTTGACTTTCTTTGGGAGTTGTCGTTTGTGACATCCCCGACCTACAGAAAGTGTCAGTGACTCTGCTGGACAACTGTTAAGTCAGCAATCCTCCCTATGATTATTCAGGCCATAATGTTGCACATCTGCACTGAAAACCCTCTAAAATTGGTATTTTGTAATGTTCTCATTTTCTTTCATTGCATGCAATAGTCCTAAAAACTGGTTTATAGTTAAAATTGATGCTTACTGAATTTGACATGTAGATGTATGTACTTTTAGTCATGCTTTCATTTTTTTATTTCATCTACAGGACTCTCCAAGTAACAAACTACTCTATGCAAAGGAGATCTCCACCTATAAGAAGATGGTGGATGAGTAAGTGTGGTGCTCTTTACTCTCCCATCTGTTTTCATGTCGAGTTTAAAATCCTCCAGATTTCCCCGAGACCATTTTTTCTTTCCTTTTTTTTTTTTTTTAATAGCAGTTGCATAACAGAGTGATTACAACCTCTTGTCGGTTCTTTATGTGTGTGCAGCTACTACAAGGGCATCAGGCAGATGGTCCCTGTCAGCGATCAGGACATGAACACTCATTTGGCGGAAGTGTCACGGGTGAGAGACGCATCTGTCATTATCTTTGGCTCGTGGTCGACCTTGCTTTAAATGTTTTAAGCCCAGAACGATGCGGCGAGCCCAACGGGTTTCCACCCTGTTTAAAAGAGAAAATGTTACGCGGTACATACACGTTACGAGGGGAGGCATTACATTTCTCTATCAATTTAATCTTCAGTTTTTTGTTTTTTTTTTGTTTTTTGTTTTTTTCCCAGCAACGGTTGTTGCTTTATTTTAAAGCATGCAATTTTCTTGCAAAATGCACCCTGACAGTTTTGTTTAATCCCGTTGTGATGTGTTCACATCCACATCCCTCAAGTTATTTTCAAAATGACTGGTGCAGACAAATTTCTTGGCGCCCCTTGAAAGAACGTGTAAAAAGACTCACGGCATAGACTCACAGTGATTTATACTGATAAGTTCAACTTTAAATTCGACTGGTTTGGTGCCACCAACAATAACTTTGTAACAAATATTACTGAGGTGTTTATTTTTTTTCTTAAGGTGATCAGTTTCTATGAACTTTTTAATTTAATTTAACTTCCAAAAAGAATTGCAAAACAACCTTATTTTTTTGCTGTTGAGGCCCGAGTTTGTGTTTATGCAGATGTTAAATTTGCTGCAATTGTTGCAAGCAAAGGGTTCAGGGTAGGTTAGACAGACCATCATCAATTTTATGACTGCTTCCAGAGTAAAGTCAGAGTGTAATATAAAAGCATTGTGCCTAATTATTAGTATGGCAGCCTGTGTGTCCCATCCTCTCTTCCAATAAGCACAGAGACTTTGCTTTGCATTGTATTATGATTTCATTTTTTATTTTTATTTTTTTATTTATTTTTAAATTTTTTTTTGAATGTTTAAATCAAAATCTGGTGGCATTTTAAGTGGGGCCCCATTAATGTCTCCAGGACTTGAGCTGGAACACATTTTACCTGAATTGAAATTGTTGGTATTACTTTTTTTTATTATTATTATTTTTTGCAGACAGTTTTGAAGAAAGCAAGAAAAACATATTGGAATCTGAAGACGTTTTTATGTGGCGTTTATTTTAATATTTTGACTGGAACTGTTTGAGTCCTCAACTTCTAAATAAGAAACATTTTTTTAGCAAACATGAGCCAATTTATGTCTGATTGTTAAATAGAATCAATTACTTCAAATTGCAGTGGTTATAGTATCTTGGGTCTTGGGCGATATTTTTATTTTTTTTGCACAAACCACTTTTTAAGTTGCCTATTCAGGTAGAGTCATTATCTACACCAGTAGGGGGGGGAAGGGCAATTTTTGTGCGCAATTTAGTTCTTTCATTTCGTCGAATCTCTTACTTTTAAACTGTCTTTTTATGTTCTGCAGTCTCACACCGACAAACTGAACACCCAAGTGGCTCTCCATCAGCTTTACCAGTACGCCAGCAAATACTACGACGGGGTAAGAACCTCCCAGCTCTCCTATCGCGCCCACGGAGGGCCATTCCACTGCATGCACCGCTGCCCACTGTATTTCTTTTTCCTCCTCCTTCACTCTTGATATGCCAGAAAAGAGATTGTGTGAAATTTTAATTGAAAGCATTTCTGTGGGATGTGAATTGGAAAATTGCTTTGGGAATTGATTTTTTTTTTTTTTTTTTTTTTAAAGTCCACTGTGTGTCGCCACTTGAGGTCACAAAAAGGAGGAGATAAACAAAACCTAATGAACAAATCGGATAAACAAATGGGGCTGTCAGTCTCCCCTAAGAGGGGCTCACAAACAATAACGACTAAAATGACGTGACTGTTGATGGGGAATGACACCCGTCTTCCCTCCACACTCGTCACCTCTTCCCGATTGTTTTTTTTTTTTTTTTTACTATTCCAGCACTACCCTTCTGCTGTCCTTCATCCAAATCCTCCTCCTCCTCCCCTCCCTCATCTCTTGATATTTGCGACTGCTCTGTCGATCATTTCAATGACCGTCCTTCCGTCGTCCCTTTCAGATCATCGCATCCCTGGATGACGACCCGGCTGCTCAGAGTAAACAGCTGACCCTGCGGCTGCAGCAGATTGCGGCCGCCCTGGAAAACAAAATGACTGATCTCTAACCCACCGAGAGGAGGGACAAAAGTCCAAGACATAGAGGGAGATCGCCAGTGACTACAGGGGCTTATTTCTTTTTCTCCTTTTTTTTTTTTTTTTCCAGAGCAGAAAGTATGGAAATGCAAAAATCTGAGAGGGGGGACTCGTTTTGATGTGTGCTTCCCCGGAGCATGTGTGTTTTTTTTTTGTTTTTGTTTTTTTTTTTTCTGGTTCTGTGGAGTAAACCAAGACTAATTAATTGCACACAGACATCAAAAAAAAAAAAAAAGATTGGGGAAAAATGATGGGTTCCGCTGTCATAGGTACGCCTTAAATCTCACTTGCCAAACCTTAAAGGTCTGAGCCCTTACTCATGCTCCACTGAATATTGCTCCCAGGATGCAGTATGAGAAAAGTCTCTGTGAGAATTAAGCCCCACTGTGGAGCACTGGTACCGCAGATAATCAGATGTTTGAATTTCTCTCTCTCTCTGTGTGTGTGTGTGTGTGTGTGTGTGTGTGTGCGCGCGCGTGTGTGTGTGTCTGTGTGTGGAAAAAAGGGTTAAAGAGTTGTATTATATATTTTTTTTATTGTGCAGTCTTTATGCAGAAAGCTTTATAAGAAACAAAAAAAAATCTTTTTAATTGGAATCACTTTGTGGTGCGGACAGTGTTTTTATCAGCCTGTGTGCGTAGATGTGTGAATGGTAGCGTGTGCATTGTGAGCGAGCGTTGGGGGGCGGTGGGGGTTGTGTGGGGAACATGCGTGCGCACACAGGATGCCTGGGCGTGAGGGCGAAGCGACGCCCGCGTTCTCTCGTTCTCTTGTCCCCACCCCGCCGGAGCCTGTGCTTTCGCCGAGCTTTACGACAGAGACCAAAGGGTCCGGACAGGGACGCCGGCTTCGTGTGACTGACGGCTTACCAGAGGTTTCGCAAACATTTCCTTTTGCTTTTTTCATATATGTATATATACACGGAGGTTTTTTTTTTTTTTTTTTCTGCTTTAAGCTTGATTGCCAACTCGTGCTCATGGAAATCGATAACAGCACAGCCTGTCTCCCTTTATTGTACAGTGCCATGAAACATTCCACTTCAACTAAAGCACAGAGGGACATTTCTCAGTTTTTGTTAAGACATTTCAGTTGATTCATTTTTTTTCTTCTTCTTTGTGTATTACTTTTTTTTTTCTCTAGCTGTCAGCAAAATAGAAGCAGTTGTATTCTGCCATGGAGCCATGCCACTCATATTAGCCCTGCAATAACATTGGTATACAGTAGATTCCTGCTTTTTCTTACTTAATGTATTTGCCATATCGTAGCAGTTGAGCAATATGTTAAAAAAAACAATTCAAAATTCATTTATGCATTTTTATTTTGTTCTTAGTTTTTTTTAATTGTTGTGCCATTTCTCTATTACCATAGTAATGTTCCAAATAATCATTAATAACTCTGCCTCTTTTGCTATAAAATAGCCTAATGCTGATGGTAATGATCTGTCAGAGATGCAGTTGGTACTGCATCGGTTTGTTGCGAACAAATTGTTATCCTTTTACATTTTCTTTTTGTTGTTGTTGTGTCTTTAATGATGTCAGGGTGCTTGGGTTCAGTCGTGTATATAATTGCTCATGATAACTGAAATCAATGTCAGAGTACGGCCTGAGTCGCAAAACGAGGGCTTGATATTTCTTTGTCCATTTAAACACCGTCCCCAAAATCGTAGGTCTGGCCGTCAGCAGACCTTTTTAATTGTCCTCCCTTCGTGTCTGACGGGTGGACGGTGCGTTTGGCCGACACGTGGCAACGAGCTCCAGAGACCCCAGAATGTTAACGATTCCTGCCTTGGCTAGAGTGACGTTTGCACAGACCTCGAGCCTGCCCGCCTGCCGTCTCAGCATGGCGCTCCGGCTTCCTGACTAACAGCATTTGGCACTGCCCACTCAGTGCGATGCGGAGTGGCACTCTGTGTAATGAAATCAGCAGGGGAGGCTTTTGATCTTAATTGCATGCCGACTGCAGACTCTCCATCCTCGCGTCTCCGCTGTTGTTTACTGGCGACTCCGTTCTCGCTGACTAGAGTCGATGCAAGAAGCTTCTCCTTTCAGAGCCTTTCTTTAACCAAAAACGTGCCTTATCGGATAGGATGACACATATATATTGTTTCTAAATTATTCTGTTGGTAACATAGGAATATGATGATAGTACTTATAGACACAGCAATGTACTTGGACTTGTGATCTTACGTGTGCTGTCTAAAACCGCTAGATGCGCCGCTGCAGCCATTGACGTGCCGTTAGGCTGAGGACATTTCAGTACGATTTCTTTTTCCCGGCTGCAGCTTCGATGTGTGCATTTCATTTGGATGTCTTTGGTGTGTGCTTACTAGGATTTTGGTGGCAAAAACAGCAAAAAAAAAAAAAATTAAAAAAAAGAAGTCAAAAGACTAAATGTTGAAGAGAATGACCAGTTGCATCTGGGTTTCCCTTGAAAATGTCTCACATTCCAAAATTAGACAAAAAGGGTATCCATGTGTACAATTGAAACATCGCGCAAAAATTGTTCCAATGGTGTTGATTCTTTTGACCTGTGTTTCTAAGCTATCCTACAGTGTGTACGATAAATGACTATCTATACTCGACAAATGACTTTTCTTACTGCTGTGCAGTTATTTTTATTTCTCGTTTCCTATACATATGAATCTTTGTAAAACAAGTTGAAATACCGTATCCTATCTGTATACCCCTATGCATTGGTTCCTATGACGAAAACGACAAAAGAGCGAAAAAAAATTGTTTGTGCTGTTGTCGAGACCTGTTTTTTTTATTTTTTGTTTTGTTTTGCTTATTTTTTTGTCCCTCACCCCCCATTTTGAAACTTGTGAATGTGCTGTATTGACAAAAGAAACTGGGACACTCCACTTTCGGTACAGGACCAGTAATGGAAGCCAATGTTTTTTGTTTTTTTTTTCCTCCCCGTACGAGGCAGCTTCGAATATTCTCGATCTTGTACCTGATCCGGTCGTGCTGGATGAACATAATTTTAAAAAGTCGTATGTGTGGACGGAGCAGTTACCCACAGGTTTCATCATGCACTCCTCCGTGAATAAACTCAGAGACATATATACCCTTCATATTGGCTGTGTTTCTTTCACTTGGACAATATTGATTTGCTTTGACTGAAACCGCTCTCATGCTTTATTCATCAGGAGTAACAATCACCTTGGGTGATAGAGTTGCCACAGGCAGCCGATTTTTCTCATTGGAGTGAATTGTGTGTTCTTCAAAATCTCTGGCACTTACAGCGCCTTGCATAAGTATTCATACACTTTGAACCTTTCCACGTTTTGTCCTGTTACAACCACGGACCTCAGTGCATTTTAATGGGATTTTTTGTGACAAAGTAACACAGTGCTGCAAAAATCATAAAGTGTAAAGATAGCACTACATGAATATGGTTTTCAAGTTGAATACAAACATATTAGCTGTTTTGTGTTAAACAACAGTGAGCTAGGGAGTAAGGGCTAATGGATATTTTTTAAATTACCTTTAACCTCTGACAATAAGTGACATTAAACCCAATATGTTCCAGTTGTGAGCTTTGTGACCAGCTAATATTAATGTATTTCTTTTCATTTTGTAAACTGCAGTGTAAAAGGAGGTTGCATAGTACTGCATGTCACTAATTTAATGAGATATAAATCAGAAGTGGACATGTTTTCTTCCATTTGAAAATCATGAGGTTTTATTTCAAGTCAGCCATATGTAATTTTCAGGTCAGGGTTGTTGAGAAACCAGACGTTCCCACTCATAATTTCCACTTTAAATTTCCTTTAAACGTTAAATATAGAAATTTGGACTTCTGAACTTAATCATGCAGTGCTAATTTATATGAAGGTTTTTGTGAGCAACCTTTAAAGGTTCTAGTCCTTTTTAATGGATGTCTGGAAACTTTTATTTCTCCATTTCTCTCTTGAGTTGGTACTTGAGCTTAGAAGTTTATTTAAGGATTATGAAAAGTAAATCCAGTTACTTCATAAAAAGAAGTGCTCTAAACCAAGTCACATTTTTCCAACACAAATATTCCTTCATGTTATGATTCGAAAAGCTTTTAAAACCGGTCTCCATACGTGGCACACCCTGCGATGGTCTTTATCTAATTCCCACATCGGGATCCTATCACACCGCCCTGAATACAAACTCAAACGTTCTGCCATGAAATGACTTGTAAATGGCAGTGCAGGATCTCTGTCAGAAGCACTGGAGTGAATAAAATTGTGTGGAAAATATTCAGTGCTACCGACAGCTATGAATGAAATTGAGGGAACAAAAATGAATTGCTGGAGTTGACGCACACAAGGCGGATCGTAGGCCTGCGTTTACTTGGGCTTTGCTGAAAGTGAGCAAATCACTGATTCAGCAAGAGATAAAGTAACTTCCCGGGTTTTCTGAGTAAACTTGATTATTGCAAGTACAGCATCAAAGCATAACATCCTCGATCCACTTGCCGTAAATCAAAGATAGAGAGCTCTTTGTACCTCTACCAGGACATGCTACTTAAATCAACATTATTTGCACGTGTAAGATTAAACTTGGGGGGTGAAAAAAAAAAATAAATAACCCGTGTCCTTCATTTCGTGGAAATCAATACTGCTCGCTGACAATTATTATTTAAAGTCGGCATCTGTGCTGGAAATGCTCAAAGAAAAATGGGTTAAAATCTGCATGTTGCTGGCTTCTGTTCTCTTTCCCAGGACGTTTCCCTGCACACAGCTGCCAGCCTCTCCTTCAGCAGGAGATCTTTGTATTTCCCAATAGGTTGCTTTTCACCTCCACGTTTCAAAGTTCCTAATGAGATTTGGCTTTGATTCACACCTCCTTATGGGAGGAGAAGGAGGGGGAGAACTTGGAAAAATATAAACAATTATTGCGGGGTATCATTTTTGAACACTGCTCATGAATAATTGAAAACCACTGAGAGTGATTCTACAACTGTGTAAACACATATATCCAACAGCATTACACTACCAGAAGATGCTATTGTGCCTTTTTCTTAAACATGAGGCTGTTATAAAGTCGAGGTGATCTGGAGTAGTCCAGCTAAGGGCTGACGAGACTTTTAAGTCAAAACTATTTTGTAAATTGCTTAAAATTCCAAAAATAATCCCTCTTCTAAATGTATGTTGACATATTTAAGAAGTAAATCGCAGCAAATAACTTGGACTGCAAATGGGAAAAAAAAAAAAAAACATTTCTGCTTCTGATTTCTTTATAGTGATTGGTTTTTATAGAGCCATAAGTATTCATAAATGTTGAACTTTTTCTCAATTTTGTCACTCTCTTACTACAGTCTTTGAGGAGATACAGAAAACCACAGCTCAGGTGGGACAACCTGTCAAGACAAACATTAATAGGTGTTTTGCTCAGAAACTGATAATTATAGTTGATATGCAAAAGTAATACAGAGTTTTGTGGCTTATGTTGGAGTAGCTTTGTGATATTTCTGATTTGTTCCTTTTTATGGATTTTTTTTAGTGACATTACGTAAAAACGATTCCCTCTGGCTTTGTGCAGCTAGAAGAATTTTTGCTCCTACTTTTTTTTTCTTGCTTTCGGACAGTTATGAGTAACCGAGGCAACAAAGTATTGTTTTTACAACTTGATGTAGCTAATTAGCATATCAAAAGCTCAAATATTACATGAAATACAACCCCAAATGTCAGAGGAGCTAAAAAAAAAAAAAGGAGACTTCATGGATGCAGAAGAGATTGAGAAAGTTCAAAGTAGGACCTCCAAAAATAATAAATAAAAAAAGATCCTAAGATATATCTGATACCAACGCCTCTCTGCACAGTTTTCTAATCCATCTCATTTGCAGCAAAAGCAAATGAGATGGATTTGCGTGGATTGATGTCATTCAAGACAAAGTACTGTGATATATTTAGAAATTTAGCTGATGTTGTATGACTCTGTCATTCAACAAGAGTCTTCATTCAGAGGCCTTTTCAGATTCGCTGCAAGACTGACTGCTACCAGGGAACCTTCCTACCCACTGCATCACCAAACACAATGACTTTGAAGATATATGATGGCTACTTCTTTAGCAGGTATGCATTTAGATTCACCCCAGTGCATGCCAAAAAAAAAAAAAAACTTTTTTAAAATATTGCTGTATTGAATCCTTACTGGAACTGGAACCTTCGTTTACCTGCCAAGGTAACATCCTTTCTCTTTTTCCATTGTTCACAAGACAAATCCATTTTTAAAAAAAAATTGGATGATAAAATGAACAAAGATTATTCTTTCTTGACTTCTTTAAAAGACATAGCTTCAGTTATTCATTGCGATGCCCTCCTACACTGAAAAAGAATTTACAACCACTCTTCCTTATCATCCGCGTTTCTTTCAAATTAAAATCGAATAATTTTTCTGTGAGGATGCATACCCAAAATGAACATCTGTGGGCTGCTTTGACTGGGATTCTGTTTTCTCTTGTGCAGCCCCACAGAGCCATGGGATTATGTGCTCTCTGTTTTGAGCTTCTGCTTGACATTACAATTTCTTTGGCTGAGTTATGAAAAATTGACTACCACAAAAAAACAGCCTTAAAAATAACATTAAAAGAATACACTTTGAAAAGAAAATAGATGTGAGCCGGCAACAAAGAAAACAAAATCCACATGGGGACACAGCTAACCCAAACCCAAAATGCCATCAAAGAGGTGTAAATCAACAATAAGGAGATTTAAACTGCTGAACAGAGACAAAGGGAACTGCAAATGGAGGCAAAACCAGGGCCGATGCAAAATGAAGAATAAACGTCGATATATTCTGAAAATAGAGCAGACTATAAAAAGAAATGCAAATGACTTTAAAGATATATATTATAGCCAACAGGCAAAAACATGCAGCCAACTATCAGTTCTTTGTAACTGGAAATTAAATGTCCAGGGAGGGGCAGAAAACCCATTATAAAATAAATGGGATGGGCTCTTCACAAGTGTGTCCCCCAATCCTTTATGATGCTCTGTGCACGGTTGTAGTGTCTTAGTGCCCAGATTTTATCAGGGTAAAAAGACAATTATATTGTAGAAGCAGGTGAGTATATTAATCCATATTCTACATTATGTAAAGGGAAAGATTGCTTTGTGATTTATCTCATCAGTTGACAGACCATGTAACTATAACATTATACTACCTGGACTAGTTTGTAAAAATATTCATAACTCTTAAACTTTGTCGCATTCTGAAATGTTACCAATTTCAGATTGGCATTTTAAATGACAAACCAATACAAAGCTTACCATAGTTGTGAGAAGGAAGAAATGGCAAAAAAAGGGGAAAAAAGAAAGAAAAATCTGTCTTCCTTGACCCTGTTTAAGAATAACACCCCAAAGCACTGTACTGTGAAAACTGAAGTAAGAAATGTGACTTTCCTTCCCGTTGGAAATCTGGGCTAATAGCTACTCAGAGCAATAATTGACAATAAACATTGCACAATGATTTTAAGTTTGTTTTAATAAATGCTAAAGTTGTATCAAAAGGTGATTACCTATATATGTTATAGATTTGTACTCCGATTTGAAACTCTGAAATCTATTGGTTTACTTTAATCCCACTCTATGTCCATCCATCATCCGTCCATCTATGTCCATTTTAAATAATTAAACTTGTAATTTTGTAGTTATTTCCAAAACTCTGGTATCATAATTTATCAAACTTTTATGAAATAAAAAAATGTGACAGCGGTATCGAGATGCTTATTGCCTTTTACCGAGCATAACCTGAATGCACCATAGTGATCGACAGTCAGGTCTGGCCAATCATCGTGACGAACAGTCGAGCATAGTGAGGAATTCAGCCAAAATCATCCAATCACGTTGAAGGGGGTGGGTTCCACAGAATTTCTTGTAGCCCGCGTTTGGTGGTGGAATATGAATGAGAAAGAGCTTGAAATTTCGCTACTTAGTGTAACTGCCAAATATGAACTGATTTTTGCTGGGTAAAAACCGGGGAGAACGGCTAATGTAGACACTTTAAACTGGATTAATTGCCTTTTTGAGTTTTGCATATTTACCGCATAAACCACACTGGGAAAGGAAAATAACGCACCAACCTATTGCTAATAAACATTAGCAAGGATGGAGAAACAGTTACTTTGCTTGGATGGGAGGTTGAAATTCTCAGGTATATGATGTAAACGGACCATATGAGGAGGACTAACAACAACCAGACGCGTCATTTTATCTTGGTAGGAAACTGGGGTTTAATAAATATGCAGTTTGTTGCAAGGAAGCAACGGTTGACATTGCTAACATGTAGCTAGCAGCGGCTAACTGCAGCCTGCGTTACCACGAAGCTTTCCATGTATTTACAGTATTCTTCCGGAACAAGACTAGTTTTGGGTTGTCTTGTGTTTGAACATGGTAATAACAATACATTATACTCGTGTTTTTCCATTTTGACCATCAGAGCAGAATGTATGCATGTTTGAGATGTTGCTATGCTTTAACTCATGATTCAGATGATGGCAGTTCAGCAAAAGCCTGTTAATCAGCCAGCAATTGAGTTCAGGTGTGCTGAGCCAGGAATAAACATCTGATACATGGAGGGCAGTGTGCATTTAGCACTAGGGTAATTAAAACACTGCATTAAACAGTGTTTCTCAGATGTTTACATCTACTAATTGTGAATATGACTATCATGTAAATATGATAATTCACTTGGTAGAATGACTATGCGTCAGGAAACTTCCGGCATAAATCGATTTGTTTTCTGCTACAGATGCATTTTTAAGCTTAGTTCCTAAGATTTTATGACCAAGGCAGAAGTGGCACCTGCTTGTTAAATAATTGATGTTTATTATTATTTAAAGCACTTTAAACTGCCTTGTCGCTGAAATGTGCTATACAAATAAACTTGGCCTGACTAAAAATTGGACCAAAAAATATACAGGTACTCGCATGGACCAGAGAGGAAAGTGTTATGGTCAGAGCTGCTTGGCCACACAAAGAAGAGTGTCTTGAAGGAGTTAAGATGAGGCTTTACAATCTAAGAGCAGTGTTGAGCATAGGGTGGCAGCATTATGCTGTGGGTCTGTTTCACTTGCCAATGATATTGGTACATTGTACAAAGTGGTTGGGGTACTTAAGACTTAATGTCACCTCAAATAAGCTCTACTAGTTCTGATAAGGGTAGTCACATATTCAGACAGATACATGTTGATGGCTGTGAAAGACACGTCATGTCACTCTTAAACAATTGCTCAGATACATCATTACAAGCCAAACTATTGTGACATGTGACAAGTCTGTAAATTTTCAGTGGTTGACGTTACCTGATGTAGAACTTGTACATACGGCAACTTTATGTTGGAAATATTTGGGCCTGTTGCATTTTGTGCAAGTCACAGTTCAATTATGCTTCTTAAAATTAGCATACCGTTAGTCTAAAATACAAATGACTTGTGGAAGTTTCTCTGAACATGTTTTGGCAAATATAGTAATCTATTGTGCTTTGCACTTCAGATTTTTTTTTTTTCACAGAATAACAAATATGTTTTGTTTCCCCACCATCCCTCCAAGCGTCTGAGACAGCAGTGCCATCATGTATTCGAGCTCAAACGATCCCACAAAGGCCAACTCCAGCAGCAGCAGCAGCATCACAGAGCTCCTGAACGCTCTGTGTGACTGCAGCCTCTCTGGGGTCTCTTGGAAGCGTCGAGCCCTCGGAGGAGTTTCCAAAGAGGGCTTCCACCGAGCCCTTAAAAAGCGGGCCTACGGTGCCTTGCTGTCTAAGCTTTTTCAAGATGGCACCAAAGGGTCTGCCTTGAGGCCCAGTGCCACGGCCAGAACCCCACCCAGGAACAAAGTCCTGATGATGTGCTTTGACTTGCGAGTGGCCGGCTGCCGGGAAGAAGCGGAAGCGCTGGAGGATCGGCTGGGGAGGCTGCGTGAAGGAGCGTCCTCCGGTCTGAGAGAAGTGGACTCCGTCCTGGAGCTCCTAGTGTGCCTCGCCGGCTCCACGCCGTCGCCTCCCACCTCGTTCAGCAGGGACTACATGAGACGAGAGAGGGCCGTGCTGCGGAGGCCGCAACCCTGGAGCTACCAGAGCGAGGAGCTGCAGAGGCTGGAGGCCAGGGCGTGGGGTCTGGTGTGTGCGGAGGAGTGGGGGACGCTGGAGACTGTGTGTGGAACTCAGAGGCTGATGGACTCCCTGCCAAGGACAGGGTTGCTGGCTTTGAGGACGAAAGTGGAAGCAGAAGAGAGATTTGAGAAGGAGACGCGGCTGTCGTTGTTTGGGGCGCTTCAGCACACTCGAACGTCAGATATGGACATCAGACTGGACCTCCCACCTGTTCCCACTAATATCGATGTTACTGGACTGGCTATCAGGGTAGGTGACCCACATGTAACGCACTAGCTTTACACCTGTTTTATAATGTCACCAGGTTCAAATTTGCACACTTTTAACTAGAGATGCATTGACCCAATATTAATGTCTGAATTATATTATATAGAAAAACAGATTTAGTTCAGGTATCTGTGACAATGAGCCCAATCCATAAGGGCAGATCTATTCAGTCTAATTTTATGATTTGTGCTCTGAGCGACATAAAGTTTTATTTTACATTATATTTTAGAATTCCTAATTGGGTTTTTTGAACCATTTGTAAAAAATTTAGTTGCAGTTTCTATACATTTGCAGTTATACTCCTGATTACACCAACTGAACAAATTGGTTGGTTGGTTTTACCATTTTGACGAAGCTTGTTAAACTATTGGCGGATTTTAATGTGTGGTACTGCTGCAGAGTTGTCAAATAAATTAGTAATTCTGTACATATGTCTGTGTTTAAATAAATAAATCTAATTAGTCAGCTCAGTACTGTTTTTCTGTATTGCATCATTATCTACTGATGCTAAACCTCAGATATCTGTATCGGAAGTGAAAATAGTGTTGGTGCATCTCCATTTTTTACTGTTTTTATACCGACTATCTGTTGTGTGCCCCGCGCAGGTTCCTCACTACTTGGATCAGTCTGAGGACGAGGGCTTCCAGTCAGCCTCCAACCTGACCCCAGACTCTCAGTCAGAGGCGAGCCCCGTTCCAGATGTTGACATCTGGGAGGCTGTCCGCACGTTTGAGCCTAGAAGGCGCCGCTGCTGGGAGTCTGTTGGCTGGTAAATGATCCGTTTACTAATTATACGAGTACATCTCAGTAATTTAGATTCTAATTTGAAAAGGTAAGATATTTCAGTAATTAGGGCAGTGAGTGATGGATTTCTCTCATTTCTTTTTTTTTTTTCCTTCCTTCACACATTCATTTCTGTCAAGTTTGATGGATATGGTTTACAGCTACTACAAAAGTCAAAATTGAGTTTGTTTAAATATTAGAATATGTTACAAAAACAATATATTTTTTCAGATTTTTAATATGAAAATGTGAACCTACTTAAGTAGATGTACTGTACATCATAAGTGCTGTGGCTCTTAGGGGTTCAGGAAGCCCAGGTTGCTTTACCGACCATCGCAACAGAGGTGACAATCGCATGGCCTCCTGCAGCCGAGCGACCAGCACAATTCGTGTATGTGAATTATTGAGTTCGTATACGTAGACAATACAAGCGTCGACTAGCGGCGCCACGCAAGAAAGTGGAAAAATGTTCAACTTTTATCACTGTTGTCGCTATGACAACCGTGGGTGGTGGTAGCTTTGGCCTGTCGTTTGCCGTTCCCTGTGTGTTGGACTCAAGGAGAAGTGAACTCTCACATCGGTTACTTGGCAGGTTTGTGTTTTCCTACCATAGAGCGTAGCATGAAAGTCTCGTGAGGATCAGCGGGCCAGAGAACAGTGGTTTAATAGCCCAAAGTGACAGCTGCAGTCTGGGAGCGATTTGGATTCAAACCTAATGACCGTGGTGAACCACATCACCTGCATGTCGCATTCGTTGTTAAACAGTTGCAACTACAACAAAAATGCATCTGCACCTAAAGCCTAATCATCCGATGCAGGTTTCCCAGCTTGGAGGAAAAAAAAATAAAAATCCACAACCAATGGGGCTGTCCACAATAACTGTGGATAATTGGCTGACTGATAAATCGGTGCACCCCTATAATTAATATAGTTTGAAAGGCAAGTTTGTTTACAACGACTTCAAAAAGACAATATTATCATTTATGGCAATAATTTCTGGGCCAATTTATTGTCTGGCAAAGTTTATTGTGACAGGACTTGTCTAATGTCATATTCTTATTTTCTCAGAAAAGAAAATGTGGGTTTTAATCCACTGTAAACTGTTTTGTTTTTGTAAAAAAAAAATGGTGTATGTTAGTTAGGAACAAAACACTTAATTTTTAAAAAACTAATTTGTAATGTTTGTCCCACTAGTCCACCAGGAAAAAGGGAGTCCTTCTATCTGACAGAGGGAGGCAGAGAGACATTTGACCAGCTCTACCTGCTGTGGGAGGGAGAGATGAGGGTCGTGAGCTCCAGCGACTCCTCTCCCATCCTCATGCTGCCCCTGGACTCCCAGACGCAATTAGTGTCTGACCTCCTGAACGTTCTGATAGGAGTGGCGTCCACTACCTTCCCTCTCAACCAGGTGCAATTCATCATCATTTGTTCGTCTCTCGGAGATGCACTTAAATGCAATCATTTCCTTTTTCACGCGCTGCCAGTGCACAGCTCTCACACACACACACACAAAAAGAATCAATGTGCAATTAGTCTATGAGATATAAACAAATACAGTTCCTTTAAAAAAAAAAAGCCCATTACCCTAAACCTTCCGGAGAACTGAGCCAAATCTTATCAAGCCATTAACTTGATTAAATGATGAAGAAGTAAATTGCAGTGTTCCTCATGTTAAAACCTAAACCACAGGAGAGAGCAGCAGTTGCTTTATTGTGTCCCATTAAGTTTTTTTTTTTTTTTCTGTTTTAGGAAGGTTGTAGTCTTTTCTTACAACATAAATTACATCACGATTCTCCTGATTTCCCCTGGCCCTGGCCTTATCCTGTTACTGCAGGAGATGCTTGACACTGACATACAGTGATGTGGAAAGGCTTAAAGCGCTTCACAAGAATCGGAGAATCAGAATGTAAAGCTGTTTTTACCAATAGCTCCCAAGGTTTTTAAATCATTTTATTAGATACTGCTTTTTTCACCAATGAGGTCAAGTACTTCGCAAATTTTTAAAGCAGTAAGAGACGTCAAGAAAAATTATCATAAAAATACAATTTTTACAGAATTACTGTATTTACCCATAGATGTATGACATGAATTTACTTTATTTGGAAACAGTAACAGGTTATATTTCTTCTGCTAAACTCACACATTTTGATTATTGTATTTGTATCAATGTTCTGTCATATTTTACATAATCTGTAACATTTCTTTTTATTTTAATACATTCTGCTGCACCATAAATGATTCATTCCGCACTGTAAATTAGGTTTATTGACAAAATATTCAAACTAGCAGCTGTTGGCAGTAAAAAAATCAAATAACACTTTAAATGGCTCAACACAACTAAAATCATAGGGCACTGCAGCAGTCTATTATATGTGAGAACATTGAGTTTGATTAGTTTTTATTTATTTCATGTTTTGTGTATTTTTTCCATAACAAAAGCCTGCCACTGACTAAAAATGGATTAATGTCCATCTATTGGGTTGGGATTCGCTAGTAGAGAGTAACTTTTTTTTTTTAATAAGTGATTTTAACATTACCAAAGAAAAGTAGCAATAAAATGGCTTCATCATAGTCAATACAATTAATTATTTTCCTTTTGTGCATCCCTGTTCAAGTTCAAAGCTATTGTAGACCTGGGATGCTAACTCTTAAAGTTGAATGTTTGAAAAGTTCACATTAAAGTTGGGCTTTTTAAAGACAACATTTCAAGAAATGAAATGCGACTCAAGAACGTTCAGAAAACTAACAAAAGCCTGGCACGGTGTGGCCAACAGTAATATTAGACCTTACTTTAATATCTGGAGTTAATGTGTGATCTTGAAGCTTTCTTATTTATTTTTTGCTTTGGTGACCACTTGTACTTTTATAACAGCAGTGGCGTTTGTGATTGCAAAAATACTGTCCGTGTTGATTTTTGTTTTCCCAGAAGACCACTGCTTAGAGACGCAATTTCTAGTTCTCATAAAACTTCTCCTTATATAATCTAATAAAAGAACTCCACCGATTGTTCCTCTAGAAGTCATGCAGGAGGTGACTCCTCCTACACTCCTGAGTTTAATTTTCTGTGTGCTACAAGTATGGCTGATTTTTATTAGACTACCCTGCTCTTTTTAAAGGCCTTTTCTAAATATGTGCTTTCTACACCAGAGCGTCCAGTTTGACGTCAGGCCCGGCGTGTGCGTGTCGGGAGCTTCTCCGGAGAGCGTGTCTCGTCTTCTCGGGGAGTTGGCCCAGTATGGCACCCACTACCTGAGGCTGAGTCGCTTTTCTCTCCAGAGTGCTGACAAGAAGAGCCTAGTCTTCCAGGTATGTTTGTATAATCACCATTAATTAATGCCTCTGGGGCCACATGTTTCCCCCCTCTCGTATTTTGCGCTAATGTCAGTGTTACACCCCGTTGTGCTCATCAATTTGGAAAGTTTTAATCGTCCCTTAAGGGACAATTTAGGACAAGCAAGCATAAATAGACACAGTCTATTAATGACAATAGAAAACTCTTTAAATATGCAAAGGAGAAAAGCAGGGGAGCAACAGAATTTATTAAAATCACAACAATACACAAAAGTTTGAGTGTTATCGTTTCTCATTAGTTGAGGTTGATTTATCATTTTGTCTGCTTTGCGTTAGCAGGCAAGAGTGTGGGCAATGGTAAATATTTTCACATTACAATAAGAAAGCCATCATTGAAAGAGGTGAAATAAGTTCTGCTTGCAGTTTATCACATTGGGGATTTGGCAAACAAAATGTCCTCTGGTCAAATTAGAAATGCGTTTTAACGAGTTGTCCGACATGCAAAACACTATGTGGACCGGAAATCTGATACGCACATTTAGCTGAGCTCACCATCAACACCATGAAACATGGTGCTGGCAGCATCATGCTGTGTGGATGGTTTTCTCTAGAAAGTTTCTCTTCAGAGTTGATGGGAAGACGAAAGGAGACAAACCTGGAAGAAAACTTGTTAGTTGCTATAAAAGCAAAAGGGAGTTCCACAGAGTCTTGACTTAAAACGCTAAATACCAATTCTTGCCACGTATGTTACATTTTTATTTGTTAAAAAAAAATCTAGGGCTTTTTCCATTACCATGTTAACTATTTGTGTTGTTTTTTTTTTTGTTTGTTTTTTTTTTGTTTTTTTTTAAATTAAGCTTGATAAAATAAATTAACACAATGGCTGATTTGGAAAAAGTTCCTCTGTGTTGCTGTACCTCACTTCCACTTGCTCAGCCGATGGATAAAAAGACAATATTGAATTATCAATTTCGCTTTATCTTCTATATCTGGTTCCAAAACAAAGCAGAAATGGTCTGTAAACAATAATTCGTGAATATAGGTTTCCTTGAAAAGTGATTAATTGCGGCTAATTAGTTAATTTTTATCAATTGATTAACAGCCCTAAAAAAGAAAATAAAAAAAGGATTATTTCTCCACTTTGCAGACATAATCTACTTTTTACTTAAAATCCCAATACAATACTTCAACATTTCCTGTTATGTGAAGAATGACATCTGTGGGTATAATTACTTGTAGAAGAATTCGCTGCATGTGACTAATAATTTTTCTCGCCCAAGGCGTTCACCGGTGGTCTGAGGAAGTACCTGCATTACTACAGAGCGTGCGTCCTCACCACTCCCCCCACTCTCAGCCTGTTGACCATCGGCTTCCTTTTCCGCAAAGTGGGCCGCCAGCTCAGGTCAGACCACACCTTTTTTGATGTTCTGTTTTCTTCTGAAGGTTTCTTTTTTTTGTTTGTTTGTTTGTTTTTTTTAACTCCTTTTAACCTCACCCTCACGCTGGCAGACAGTTCTGACAGAAAGCAGCTCACCACGGACATCATCACATCACAAACTCCCTTTCCTCTCCCTCTACCTCCCTCTTTCTCTCTCTCTTTTTGTCCAAAGGTACCTGTCGGAGCTGTGCTGTGTGGACGGACCGTCGGGCTCAGGCCAGGCCACCTTCCCTGTGGTGAGGGCTCTTTTATGTACACACTGCAATTTGTCATCCATCAGGGCGGTGTTTAACCTTCCAGATGAGATGTCAGCTCGCTTCATGTGGCTCTCCTCAGGGTGTTAAGCTGCTGTCCTACCTCTACAACGAAGCCCAGAGTAACTGCAGCAACGAGAACTATCCCATCCTGCTGTCCCTGTTGAAGAGCTGCTGCGAACCTTACACACGGTTTGTGGCTGAGACGCGCTCAAATCCACAGACGCGCAGGAGTCGTTTGAGCTAACGGCGTTCTCGGCTCTGCTCCGTTCAGGTTCGTGTCCGACTGGGTGTACAGCGGCGTGTTCCGAGACGTTTGTGGAGAATTCATGATCCAGGTCAACGAGGATTACCTCAGTTTCAGGGGTGAGATATCTCACACGTATGAAAACAGAAGCGCACACACACACACACACACACACACACACACACACACAGTGGAAAGGCAGACTGTCTATAGTAGCAGAAAACCAGAGATTCAATTTGATCCTTTATTGCCTAGTTGGATTTGTCCTTGTGTCTATAAAGGATGCCATGAAGTTATTGGAAAATAATAAGCAGGAAACAGAATCAGTCTCAGCTGCGGTGGGGACCGGAATCGTCTCTGCTCAGAAAATGGCAAGAGCAAACACTAATAAATATTATTGCTTTATCCTTTTTATTTAGCACACCATGCTGATTGGAGAGAGAGAGAAAAAAAAAAAACCGAAACGCTTCATAAGTGGATTTGTCTCAGATTTACTCTTGAAAGCTGGACTTTTGGTGATGTATTTTCATTTGGTCTAATTAATGGGTTCCATGAGGAGAAAAGGGGCAGAGTGAAGACATGAAGAGAAGAACAAACCCATCTGTGCTCTGCAGAAACTTCCACTCTTAGCTTTGTGGGTCTCCATTCTCTAACTCAACTCAAGCTGTTTTTCAATGCCAGGTCCTCTGTCTTTGTCTTTTACATTTCAGTCACTGAGACTGAATTCTGAAATGGAGCTGAGATTTTCTGTAATTAAGGAAAATGGTGGTAATTTGTTCCTCTTGAAAAGCCTAATTTGAGCCAGTCAGCTGTTGTTTAATAGTCTGAACTGTGAAGTATTTAAATATCAGGAAAGGGGTTCTTGTTGTTCTAAATGAATCAAAATAAAAACTTATTGCTTTTGCAAAATCCGACACTGAACAATTAAGAAAAGTCCCATCTTTGAGTACATTTTATTCAGCAGAGTAAAAATTCAAAATTCAGGTAATTGTTTTTCACACAAGCAAAGACTCTTCAATAGAGGCACTTCTAATAATGAATATAATAAAACCTTTTTTTAAAGTTGTTTGTAGTGATTGGCAGCATCTAATTAGGAGTCCATGTAGCAATGTATGACTATTTTTCAAAATAGGAAAGACAAGAGAACATAAAGTAAGACCAATGTGTCTTGATCCTCATGACTCGTCACAAAAAAATTCTGACATTTTTCACCCTCTGAAGTCAGAATGCTTCTTTAGAATTAGAAAAAAATCCCCTGGTATTTCTATGGAGCTTGGAGAAATTTGGAAATTAGTTGCAGGCTTTCTGGGTCTGATTTAAGTCTGGAAACCGAAAACGGAGAATGAGAAACTATTAATATTTTCAGACTTTATTCTCTGTCCAATTAACTAAATGTTGAATCCAACAATCCATCTGTCCAATATTCTTCTGTCCATTCATTTGTTTGTCCAATATCCATCCATCTATTTAATATCCGCCTGTCCATCCGTCCATCTGTTCAGTATCCACCCATCTGTTTGTCCAGCAACCCATCACTCCGTCAGTCTGTCAGTGATTTTTGCAGATTCCTTATTTAAACACCGTATAGAAATCTGACAATCATTAAAACAGGAGAATTGGACTTTGAAAACATGTCTGAAGTGAACTGAGGAGACTGGAAAGTAGAGTCTGAAATAGTACAAGTATGCTGACATGGAAAATATGAAGGAGCCCTGTCTGCTGCTGCATTAAAAGGTGTATATAGCGGATTCCTTACCGTGCTTTGAAGTTCTGTTTTTGCCGCAAGCAGAGACACTAAAGGATGTTGATGTCTTGGTTGTGAATGATGGTAGGAAGGAGCAGCAGACGGTTAGGAAGGTTGGAGCTTCACTTGCTCAAAAGTGACTTTTCTTCATTCAGACTCTCCTCTATGGTCATGACATATAGCTTCTTTCTAGGGTAGCAACTAATGATTATTTTAGTGATCGGTTATCTGTTGATTATTCTGACAATTAATTAATCGGATAAAACAAAATTTCACATTCTACAGATTTTTTTTATTCCACCACCTAAGCTTATGTTATACAATATTAGAAATACATTAAAAGATGCAAATAATTCAATAGCTTATTAAATTAAGAAAATAAACATTTTATTGCCTAAGATACAGAACCATTCCTTTCGTAAATCTGAACCAGTCAAAGGTAAAAATGCTTGGCTAAAATATGTTTACGTCTGTGCAGGTGTTTTGACTCAATTATTGCTCTGAATATGCTATTTGTTTCACCAAATGACATTTTTGAGTCTCTATGCTTCAATTAATGATTAATCAATTACTAAATTAGTTAACAATTACATCAGTAGTCGATTATACACGATTAACCCGGTCAGTCGTGTCTTAAACTTACCTAAACCTCCAGTCAGAACAATGGAAAGAGAGGTTTAAAGAAAATAAAAAAAACATCTCCAAACCAAGAAACCACTGTACTTTGTTCAATGCAAGATTATGCTCTTGCAAAAAACATCTGTTTAATTTTTAATCTTTTTTCACAGACGTTTATTTAAAATAATTCTCCTCCATTCAGGCCCAAGTGTTTACCTGATCACTTATAGCCCGAAGAGACGTCAGCATGTTTACCTGTCAATGAAAACCAGGCATTAATATTCATAAACTGCAAACTCTAAGCCACAAACATACAAGCTGTTTCTTTTTAATGTTGACACCGGCTAATAAATACAGTGAAGTATGAGTGATTACAGCCTGTCCAAACATCGCATGTAACGCAACATCCCATTCAAGGTCACACCATCATGCTGGCTTTGTCTGGCTAACCGTTTCATTTGCTCATCGGCTACACCTCATCAATTCCAGCCGCGAACCTCCACAGTTCTCGCTCCCGCCGCTTGAAGGACACGCAGATGTCATTGTTCTCTTCGAAACTCTGCCGGCCCGGGAAGTGATCAGCAGCAGCAGCAGCAGCAGCAGCAAAGCTTTCTTGGCAAGCTGCAGGCTTCGTGTGAAGCGCTCGGGAAGCTCGTGCATTTCTGTTCTCTTCTGCTTTTTGCTTTGGATCGCTGGGCTAAGTGCTAACTATTACAGGTGCTAATCCAAGCGGCCAGTTTTGTCACGCCCTATGAGTCACAGT
Organism: Poecilia latipinna; assembly: GCF_001443285.1. Lineage (NCBI taxonomy): Eukaryota > Metazoa > Chordata > Actinopteri > Cyprinodontiformes > Poeciliidae > Poecilia > Poecilia latipinna. The sequence goes on along the minus strand of NW_015113483.1, from coordinate 108,641 downwards.
AAAAAGCAGAAAGTTTAAGGTCCACCACTGGTAGTTTTAGGTATTTCATTCAACAAGGGAAAGTTTTTTTGTTGTTGTTTTTTTCTTTTTTAGCACATGCAGACATCAATTGGTATGTTTGATTTTCTGCAGACAAACACTTCTGGGTTCAAGGCTACACTCTGATCTCGAAGGATGTGGAGGACTGTGTGCCGGTCTTCCTGAGACACATTGCCAACGACGTCTATGTCTGTGGGAAGACCATCAACCTCCTCCGAATCTGCTGTCCACAGGTTTGTTTTGCACATTTATAGCCAATCCGTGCAAATGTGGAGGAGGATCAATTTAATGCACTTGAATTCTGTGTAAAAATAATCACGGCTTAATTAGTATTTATAAATTGTTCCTGCAAACAGGACTTTCCTTTTCTTGTTTGCAATGAATTCATTAAGCATTTAAATTAACTGTTATTATTACTGATTGTGTTTATTTTCCTGCTTCCAACAAGGATTCAGTTGTTTGCATTTGCTAATAAATGCTCAGACTGGCTCTGCTTACTTAAGGCACTCATCCATCTGTCACAATTATGAGTTTATGTTTTATTTTATACTTCCAAATGGCCCTTTAAAAAGTGAAACGCATAGTCAATATTTTAACATGGATCAGGAAGTTTCAATCAAAGCAGAAAGTGCTTCCATATATAGGAAGAGTTGATATTGGTATTATATTTGCTGAGAGAAAAAATCAGAAATGATTAAACATTTTTAGTTTCTTGAAGTGATACTCAGACAGAAGTGTTGTATGATGAATCTGTTGATTAAAAAAAATGTTTTAAGAATTAAAAAAATATTCATGTCATGATTTTTTTTTTGTCAAATGTATACATTGACAGGCTAACACTTCAGTAATGTTCAGAATTTCTTAGACATTTTCTTATTTAGACATAAATGAATGCAAGCTAATATGAAATACATCAATGTGACCTCATGCAAAGCCACGCTTAAAGTAGAAAGATGGGGCGTCAGCTTGGAAATCTGATTGAGTCAAATTATTCCTTTAGTTCAAAGGAATCCAACAATACCATATGAAAGTATTCACACGCCTTCAACCTTTCCACATTGGTAAACAATAAACCTGCCCCTGCTGAAGAAAAGCATCGCAGAGTAAAGGAGCAAAACGCAGATTCACGTTTCAACTTTGTGTTGGCCTGTTGCATAAAACCAAACAACAAAATGTGGAAAGGTTCAAGGGGTGGAAACACTTCGTACTTCCAAACTTCTCTCGCTGCTTGTGTCCAAATCCCTCCCGTATGTCATCCCATATTCTTTGCTAGTTTACTTTTGGATCTAGCGGCGCAAAAGGAGTTGTACTTTCCGACAGCTGGTGCAACATATTTTGTTTATGAAATGAACTCTGAGGTTATAAAACACGATGTCAACATGATGAGTCATCCAAATTTAACACTGGAAGCAGCGTGACTCCTTGTTTCTTTTGGTTGCATTAACTTCTCACCAAATCTGTTCCTCCACCAGCACTACATCTGCTGGTCGGAGCTGCCGGTGCCTCGCATCGCCGTCACCTTCTCCCTGCAGGAGGTGGAGGAGATTGAGAGGGAATGCGCGGTGTATCGCGGCCGCATGGAGAGGATCGCCAAACACAGCGCCGTCAGCAGGGAGGAGCAGGTAAGGATGCGTTTGAGCTTTATTTTTCCAGCTCGTGTTTTGCTTTTGAAGGCATCGAGCTAGTTTGTATGGCCTGCAGCTGGCAGCTGTGACAGGCCGAGATGGGGGGGAGAGGGAAGGAGAGGTGAGCTCCAGAGCAGGGGGATAAATCTTTGTTAATGATGATTTCTTGCCTGTCTATTGTTAGGCCCTGCGAGCAGAGCGAGCGCGCCAGGAGCTGATCAATCAGGTCAGGGAGTCGGCGGCTAAAACCCTGGAGAGCATCCGAGGTTAGCGTCACGCTTACACACTCAGAGGCACCGCTTCTTCTACCTGTTCACGAAGCGGCTGAATATACCTTCAACGTGTGACATTAAATACGCTAAAGGTGAAATTATACTAATCACACCTCGCCACCGTGTGACGACGCATCTTCCATTACCCTAAGAGTGTGAAATTTAACTATCAGTCACAGAGTTCACCGAAGTCCTCGCATCCACTTTTTTTCCTTTTCCTCCACAAGATGTAAAGGATTGTTGGCAAAGGAGGATGATTGGCTTGGGGAATGCCTGCTCGGTTGCTTTATGCACGTCTCGGCTTATTCGAGTGCGAGGCAGATGGCGGTGTTGTTTTGTGCTGCGGCGCGTAGTTAGAGGGATGCGGATGTTGAGTTGCTTTTCGACCGGGAGGGGTAAACAGCCCCACTGTTATCTCCCCCACCTCCTGCAGGGCGCCAGGTGTCGCAGCGTCTAGCTGAAGAGGCCAAGAAAAGGGAACGCTTTGAGGAGCTGAAGCAGCACCTGGAACAGGAGCAGGAGGTAGTTCAAGTGGAAATGCATGTTTTTTGTTTCTTTTAAAAAAAAAGTAGTTCAAACTGTTTGTATATCTGAATGAATGTTCAAGAGAAATTCTAAGAAATATGAAATATGTTTTCTTTTTGTTTTTTTTTTGTTTTTTTTTTACGAGAATCTGCAAACTAGTAATAGGTCAAACAGGGTGTTATTTGCACTTCTCTGAGCATGATATGTTGTTAGTTTGGCCAGAAAATTACCTCAAAAACAAAAATATACCTCTGTTTGAAACTACCCAAACACAGCAGTCTGTTTCTAACCATCTTTATTTGCAGCTTTGCAGTGACTTGAAATGTTTTCACACCTTGAACTTTCTTCACATTTTATCACTCTACATCCTAAATTTTTGTGCACCAAAGTGCCTTCAGAAGTCAGGTAATGTTACTTGTGGGAAATTTATTCTGAATAATAATGGTAATTGCAGCTTTTGCTTGAAGGCTTTCAGGAATTTTTTTTAAATAGAAGATTAATAAACAAATTGCAGAACATTCCTAATGAGTAGAACAAAGCCGAGACTTGACCATCTTCTTAAGCAGGTGAATAAGGAGACCATGAATCAAAGATCATGCTAATTAGTGTTCATAGAAATTCTCCTTCTGCTCTTTCCTGTTTTACTGGGAACATTGGTCAAACATTCAATATCTGGATGTGCAAAGCTGGTTGCAGATTGCTCCCAGTGACTCTCTGCTGTAATTGCAGTAAAAGGTGGTTGACTCAGAACCCAAATATTTGTAAAAAAAAAATATTTGAAAATTAGTTATGCTTTTCCATTCACCTCAGCACGACATGAGTACTTTTGCAAGGCTCTAAAAAATACGTGTTAAATTTGCATCCGTCTGAGGTTCGAGAGCTAATATTCTTTACACACTTCAGTACAGTTGCTCTGTTGGTCGGGATGAAGATGAAACAAATTAAATACACAAATAGGTTAATTATACCTCCTTTTGAGTCCATCGGTTATCCAGACTCAAGTCCCTGCTGTGATAAATACGGTGCCGGCTTCCCTTGTCCTCATTAGCTCGACATTTGCTCATCTTAAAACATGCTGGAGAGACTTTTTTTTTTTCTTCCTTTTTCAGACCCCATCTTTATTTCTCAAACACCACATAGAATCTAACCCGCTAGTTGCCCTCTTTGGTACCATCTGAAAGATTGACACTCCTCTGACCCTCTGTAAAATACCATGCATTATTTTTCACTTCTCTCCCGGCTACGCACGGCTCTGCTAAAATGGAGGGACATGACCCCGTTCGCCCACGCTCAGTGGTCCCGTTTAAGCCTAAAAAGATCTCTGCCTCAGTTAGCAACTCCGGAGGAAAGTTTCGCAAGATGTGCAGACCTTTATCTGAGGTGTTTTTCTTCACGGTTCATACTCGGAACCCAACTTTCAGCACCCTCAAGTACGGTCCTTTATAGAAATAACGAAGCTAGTTTGTAAAGGGGGGTTAGATTAAGGGGAATGTGATGGTGTCACATGGATGACTTTCTTAGTTCTTTGAAGTATAGCACCAAATAATTCTGTTCAGTTTGTATCACAACACAATACACATTATTTTCATTTTAAAGGCTAAAGTTAATTTGAATAATACTTTCTAAGAGGAATATTTAACTATTCAAACCTTTGTAAGGACTTCCAATAGGTTTTAACACTGTCGGGCTTTGTTTTGCAATAGAGATGTTTTCTTTGTTTAAAAAAAAAAAAAAAAGCACAAACTACTTTGCAGTGTTCATTGAAACTACAGTGATTTATTTTATTTTTCACGTTGTTGTTCTTTTGGGGCCAGTGTAGGGATCAGTAAACTCGGCTCATCTCTTGTCACAAATACTTTCCAAACTGACAGCATGCTGACAGCTGAGGTGAGACTCTGGCTTGGATTTTCTCCGCACAATGTCAGAAAAATCTTAAGATAACCCTCTAAAGGGAAGAGCAGGAGATTAAAAATTGGCCTCAGAAACGTACAAATAAACATTTCCAGCTTAAAGAAACGATGCATTGCCTGCGTTTGTTTGTGTTTCTGCGACCAGTGGCAAAATGCAGCCAAGAAGAAGCAGGAGGACGACGACTTTGGCTTTGCCAGAGAGCTGAGAGACAGAGAAAAGAGACTGCAAGCCCTGGAGGAGCAGCTGGAGCAGAGAGCCAGGTTTGACAGCTTCCGCTCTGCCTATTCCAGCTGACCGATCCGTCCATGTTGGGCACGAACATAAACACTGTATGTTTACCATGCTGAAAAGTCACCTTCGCGAGTACCGCATATGCGAGCGGCTAGACTTATGCAGCATTCCCGCACAGTTGGGATAACTGTCTAATGCCACAGCGTGAGCAAATGCTATCGGAGCTGTCATTCAGCTCGACGACATGTTGGAGATCAGAGCGTGCCAAAGCTGAAGGAAGGAAGCACCTGCCATCTGCAGCCTTTTTAAGCAGCCAGTTTGCATCTTTCTACTCCTCTTCCCTTCAGGAAGGATTTGTAAAATTCAAGATTTTAAACACTGAATATATTTGGGATATGGACAATAAAGAAAAGTATCTGGGTTTTATAAAGGCAAAGATTTCTATTTCTGTGGGTTTCTGTGGATTGTAAATGTTGCTGACTCCAAATCAAAGAGCCATTTCTGTCCGGCGAAATATTGCAAACTCGAGTTGACCTTCACAAAAAAAAGATAATTTAAAATATAATAAATGTATATGTTTTTATTCTGTAAACTACTACGTGCTGCTAGACTTACTACTTGTGCCACCCTCGGCAGGTGCCCATATCAAAAACCACCACTAGGGACACCTTTCATGCATGTTGGCACCATCTCCGCTAGTCTTTCACATTGCTCAACTCTTTTTTTTTTTTTTTCCCCTAAATATTTTCCCATCATGCCATGAAGCAGTATTTTTACTCTAGGCTAATATGATGCCAAACACAGTTTCTTGACCCAGCTGTCGCTGCTGTGGATAAACTTTGCATCTGAAAGGACGTCCCTCTGTCGCATGTTGTAGAAAGGAGCTGATTGCTCAGTACAGCCGTCTGTCGGAGGAAGCGGCTCGCAGAGAGAGACGGGCCATGTGGAGAGTGCAGCGAATGAGACTCCACGAAGCCAGGGAACAGTTCTTCATGCTCGACAGGCAGAAAATTCAGGTTGGTGACAAATAAATGCACAGAAGAATGAAAAATATGGATTTCTAAGGAGGCAGGTAAAAAAAACATGCAACAGTTTCTCAAGGTTTTCACCTTTATATTTTTAATTCAAAGCTTTTGTGCCCACCTTTCAGGCATTGCTGGATAAATACCCCTTTGGCCAGGAGAGCCCTCCCGTGGCTGCATTGCCATCTGGTCCTTCATTAACGCCACAACAAACTCACGTAATAATTCCCTCATTATGGCAATCATTTTTCCGTAGTCTCTGCTTTGTTAGAAACTCACTCACCACGCTTGCTTACAGGAATTTCCCACTCAGGAGGAGCAGTCAGCAGACATTCGAAGATCAGAAGCTGCATCCTCGCCACTTAATCCGTCGGCAGCAGACCCTCCTCCCATCTCGGAGGACTCCGACATCAGTGACCTTCTCACTAAATCGCCGAAGCCTGACAGTCAGCAAGTGGATAACGCCTTGGAGGAGATTGGCTCTGACCTACCTGATGCCCGTCCTGCTCTGCAACTCGTTGACTATGACTTTAGTGCCACCTTTAGCCCACTCGAGGGTATCGCCGGCCAATCTTCATCTCAGTCCAGGCCTCGGTGGGGACCTGCAGTGCAGCCTGACTTGATGCAGCACTCTGAAGCTTCCAGCTCGGGTACAGACCAAGGTCAGAATGAGGCTGTACTAGAACAAGAGGCAAGTGATGAGCAGGAAAAAGATCAAACTAAGACTGACGGAGGTGATGCAGACACTAAAGACAAAGACTCAGAGAGTGGAGATACACCTGGTGGAGGTGTTTGTCTCCCAGGCCCTCAGAGTTCTCTCTCCATTGCCAACATTAAGGTTCCAGACAGAAGCTCTCGTGGCCATTCATCTGATGCTCATATAGAGGTTGGACAGAATGTCTCTGAGGTAACTGCTCCCCTCCCAACCCCCAACGTTCACGGCCATGCTTCCGACTCACACATCAAGGTGGGAGAACACGTGTCCGAAGTCGGCGTTCCCACACCGTCCCCCAGTGCTCACGGTCACTCCTCTGACGCTCACATCAAAATCGGGGAATATGTTCCTGAGTGTGTCCCTGCTCTTCCTGTCCCTAGCATCCACGGTCACATCTCGCACGCCCACATCAAGGTTGGCGAACAGGTTTCCGAAATAGAGGCGCCGTTACCGTTGCCGAACATTCACGGCCACAGCTCTGACGCTCACATAAAGGTCGGGGAAAATGTTTCAGATGTTGTGGCGCTGCGGCCTGCACCCAGCGTTCACGGACATTCCTCTGACGCCAATATAAGAGTGGGGGAGTTTGTGTCTAACGTAGTGGAAGGAAGACCTCGTTGGAGCAAACACGGACACTCCTCGGATTGTGTCCTCCAGCCGGGTTGTGTGGTCTCTGGAGAAGAACTCCCATCAGCCCCTCTGCCTGGCAGCTCTTACGGTCACTCCTCAGACTCAGCTTTAAGCATCGGGTGTGTGGTGCAGGGGTCAGAGCCGCCACCCGCTGCACTTCCAGGCAGCGCCTACGGTCACTCATCAGACTCTGCTCTGGGGGTTGGATGTGTGGTGAAAGGAAAAGAAGATCAAAAGACAAAGGACGAGGAAGATAAAGGTACTAAAACATGGAGGGAGTATTGGACTCTGTATAGGCATTAGTTGAGTTTTTATTTCTATGAATCAAGAAGAAAATAATTAAGTAGAAAATTAGAGCTATCATATCTTTGTTTTTCATTTGTCACTTTTAGATCCAGCACATAATGTTCATGTCTCAGCATTCTCAGATAAATTCAACAGATAAAAAACAGATAGAGGGCATCGATCCATCATTAAATAACCATTGTGCATCTTTTCACTGAAAACATTTATTTTTGATTGCAGTAACTGCCCATCTATTTTAAAAGATTGCATGTGTATTAAATGAGACCTCTAACTAGATGGAGAAGAAGAAATAATACTTTAAAGTCTGATCTGCTGTAAGAGTCAATTTTAAAGTAATACATTTCAGGTGAGCAGCAATGAGTTTCTTAAATCCAAATTGTTTGGATGTCATTTCAGTTGATTACTTTCATACAAAGCTAAGTATAATCATAGATTTCAATCTGTTTCTGCCTTTTCCTCTGAAGGCCAAATTAAAACACTTTCTTTTTTTCTTTTTCTTTTTTTTGCAACGAAACATTATTTGCTTGTTCTTTGGAGAATGATCTCTAAATATCTTCAGTTTCTCCTTCAGGTAGTCCCACCGGTGACAGGATGGTGTGTTGGACATCTGGGTTGTGGTTATCCCCTGGAGAGAAGTCCCAGCAGGAATACCTCTTGGCCCTGTCCGCTCAGTACCAGGTGGAACACTACGAGGACTGCTACAACTTACTGGGTTAGTGCAGAACACGGCTGAAAATAAAGTTCATATTTCTCTTGTTGAGGCGTTGCGTGCTTGGACAGCTATTCCCTCTGGGTCTGGATGATGTGCAGCTGAAAGGATTTTTCGCTCACTTTCTTTTTATGAGGTGAAACTGTGCCTACAAGGTTTTGTTTTTACAACTGGGTGCAATAGATTTTAAATTTCTGGGATCAATTGTCACACATCCCCTTTGTGTGGAGCATAGATTTGACTTGCTGAAATGACGGTCATTTCTGAAAACGAGGCTTATGTTTAGCTTTGGGGGGGAGGATCGTGGCTTGTTTAAGTCGCATCCTCGCTTTTTCACTCCCGGTTTGTTGTTTATTCATGCTGCAAGCAAATCAATCAGCATCTTCTCCAGTGAATTCCTCTTCCACATCGCCGATCGAAGCCAGCAGACATAATTATTAGGGCCGGGTTTCCATAAATGCAGGGATGGAATCGACTGAGCAGGTGAAGCAACTTGCTTCTGGGTGATTACTGCTGTAATCAGTCTGAAACTCGCCTAACTACACCCTCAATAAAAGACAAAAAAAAAAAAAATCCAGACATCTTGTTTCACTTATGTAACCTGCAGCTGTGAGAAAGACGTTTCCTCACCAGCACGCCTGTCTTCTCAACCCTTCACAGCTTCGTCCCCCGAGTCCCAGCTGCTGAAGCAGGTAACGCGGGGGCACTGGGGCCTTCCCATGGACCCGACGCTCCGCAGAGCCACAGACACCACAGCTGTCCAGCTCAGTGAGATGGTTTCCCTGCCGGTGCTGATAAAGCACTCTGTCACCGCCCCGCTCATCACGCAGTAAGTTCCCCTTCTGGAAGAGCGCTTCACGAGGAGAGGCTCTCTTTGTGTTAGGCAAGAATCAATGGCTTATTTCTGCAAGCAAATTAATGGTTCAGATTAAAGGTTTATCATTGTGCATGAAAGTCTGGCGTTACGTTGGTATCAGTTTTAACTGAATCCAGTCTTATTTAATTTAAACCTGTTAACGTTGCAGTTAATTGACCCTTTTGGGATGACAGAGATGCTTGTCGCTCCAGAATAACACAGCTGTATGAATGCAGATTTCTAAAAGTGATGAGAAAGAGGACATATTTCTATAAACTGCATATTTAAACACTAATATAGTTCACTGTGGTGTCAGCCTACTTCCTGCTTGGTCGAGTTTACTGTATTCGTATTCTGCAATGCAAATGCTTCTCTCCATGATGTGTCAACTCTGTTCCCAGTGTCTCCTTGGTGAATAAGGCTATAGTGGACTACTTCTTTGTGGACCTGGGGGTGGAAAGACACTTTGAGGCGCTGCGCCACTTCCTGCTGATGGAGGATGGCGAGTTCGCCCAGTCTCTCAGCGATCTGATCTTTGAAAAGGTGACGCTCTTTTGCCTGTAATTATTTCTGTGTTGCAAGATGTCTTTTGTTTTTTTTTTTCTCCAACTTTCCTACGGTCAGATTTGAAGGAGCTCTCAGTACTGTTAGCCTCTCTGTAGGTGATTTGGGAGCGTAGATTTGCCGCGTTTTAAAAATGTGAACTCACAGATCTAAGGACCCTTTTTGTCCAACATGCTCATACTGGGAGCACTTTTGGTAAGGGTTTTAATTTTCTCCCACTAACTATAATTAAATGCTGTTAGGCTAGTTTCATAGATTACTACGGAGAAGAAAACAGCATTTAGAGCAGCAGCCTGTAACTTTTATAAGGAAAATATGCTTTTTACTGATTTGTTAAATCTGTCACTGTCATAACATGTTGTGTAGTTTGTGCCGTCGGTGCTGTCTGTCTAACCAGGGTTCCTGCAATTCAATTTCACTTTTTTTTTCAAAAAAATAATAACAAAATGAAATGGATGGATTCCTTCCTCGCTTTTTCTTTTTTCTTTTTTTTTCTTTCTTGCCGTCTTTCCTGCTTGCCACCCACTGTTTTTGTTTTCCCTTTGCTCCCGGTCTCTTGTTTCTCCACATTTAAAGCCTGACCTCTGTAGAAATCTCTAACAGAAACTCGTAGTGAACTTTGAATTTTACAACAACCCCTGAGAAACCCTGTTTCCATCGGGAAAAGTGAAGCATTTCTCCATGGAAAAGGTGCAGGAACCCTGTCTGTCTGATTCCACTGCTGCCTTTTAAGCTTCCTGTCGTGAGATAACAAGCGCAGCCGTCGCTCACACCTCAGGGCTGTTCTGCAGGAACATTCATGTACATCTGTCTCCTGGGGCCCATCAGACAGAAGGTGTTGTTTATTCAGCCAAAGCTCTAATTCTACTGATTGGCACACCTTCAACCACACAGGAAGCGGAGACTTTAATCAGTTGTGTGTTTGTAAGACAAGAACTTGTTCTAAAAGTATATTTATCTAAAGATTAGGAACATTTAAGTCGTCAAATGTTTGCTTTGTGACCTTCCAGATGGCCAGCGGCCAGACTCCGGGCGAGCTGCTGACCCCGCTGGTCCTGAACTCCATCCTCAGCAAGGCCCTGCAGTACAGCCTCCACGGAGACACTCCCCTCGCTCCTAATTTCACCTTCGCCCTGCGCTTCCTGCCCGAAACCTTCCACCCCCACGCCCCGGACTCCCTCAACTGCTTGGAGCTGCGCTACAAGGTGAGCTGCCTTGACGGAGCGGGTACCGCGGCGACGACGACCCTGACACAGGCGTGTTCGTCCCAGCGTGAATGTGACAGCCTGCCGTGTTTTGACAAACTGCTCAGAGTGCAGAAAACGAGCTTTATCTCTCACCGAAATAGGTGAGAGATAACTCTATAATTCATAGAGGAATTAGATTCATGTCATGCTCAGAAACTAATGGTGCACATATGGGCCCCAGCTCTCCTCTCTCATGTTTCCCGAAGCTGCCGACTCTCCGTCTTGTTCCTCCTCCTGCTTATCTTTACCTCTTTCTTCACATGTTCTGCCTCTTTATGTTGCCGTGTTTCTCTCACCCCCTTCACAATCCTCTCACCTACTTTATCAGCAGCTTCATATTCACACCTTTCTCTCCTGTCATCCATCACTCTGCCTTTACCTGTTTTTTTTTCTTCCTCAACTCTCATTTCACCTCCTTGTTATTTCCTTCGCCTCTCTCAACCTCTCTTAGCTTTTCTGTCTGACATAGATCTTTCTCCTCCAGGTGGACTGGCCGTTGAACATCATCATCACTGACAGCTGCATGAACAAGTACAACCGCTTGTTTTCGTTCCTGCTGCAGCTCAAACACATGGTGTGGAGCCTCAGGGACGTCTGGTTTCACCTCAAGAGGACAGGTGAGGGAAAGGCAGCTGCTGATGCAGCTCGAGTTCAAACTTCATCTCGCAGAAAGGAGGGATAAGATTCTGCTTTATACCAGGATCTCCAGTGTTTATAGAAAGAAATGTTCAAGTTTTTTGTGTGATTTATTTATTCTAAGCAGAGGTCAAAGCCTCTGCTTTGAATAAAAGATAAACAAGGAATGTTGTTTATCTGTTTTCTTCATGGGGTTTGATTATATTGATCTACAACACTTTGTGCACAAATCTCAGAAATGGATAAACTAAAAGGAGAGAAACAGTCTTAAGATGGAAAAGGATGATATTGAAAATATTTGCACAGCGCTAAAAAACATGACCATATGTCATATCTGTATTGTAAAAACTACAATAATAATCAATTTAACACTAATTAATTTGTACAACTTTTGAAGCTTTTCACATTTTGTCCCATTCCAACCACAAACTCTTGGGTATTTTACTATGATTTTATGACAAAGCGACAGAAAGTACCGCTATATTTATCGAGTGGAAGGAAAGGATGCATTCATCCATCAGACTGGATAGAGAACATCTGTGAACGTCAATTTTCAAGTCTAACCACAGACTCTCAACTGGATTTCTAGCATATAAATATGCTGAAAAGCACTTGCAGACCCAAAAATATAATTCTTAAAACCTAAAATCATCAAAAATGCTGTTTTTTCCCACATTCAGAACTATGAACTAATCATGAACCATTTTAATTAAACAAATAATGTGATTTGTGATTGTACATCCAAAACCTCAATTGGTTTTTGCATGCTTCCCTTATAAAACTGAAGCCATCTAATTTGCTTATTATTCTGGACTCGATTGAAGAAAACGAAAGAAAATATTTTTCTTCTCTCAGCAATAAAAACAGCATCTTGGTCACTCTACATTGAAAACACTTGCTGTATTTAGCCAAGTTGTAATACAGCAACTAAAAGCAGATTTGTGTGCACCAAGCTGTAACTTAAAGCATAAGCCAATGAGTGAAGTCAAAGAGCATTAATAACTTTCAAATGAAAGTTATTAATGCTATAAATGAATTTGCGTTTATTGTTCCAAGAGGTTTCCAACCTAATGATCCTCGTGGCGAAGACCATCATGTTTCTTCACCCTTTTCAGCTGGGAAAGGGTGAAGTGTTCACTTGTTCTCACACTCATGCAGGGTGTCTTAAAATGTCTTAAATTCATGTATATAAAATTAAAACCTTAAAATATCTTAAATACCTTAATCACGCCTTAAATTTTGTTGTGGCAGTATATTCTATGTTGCTATTTTCTCTCGCTTGACTTTTCAGTTAGGCAAAAGTTTGAGTTGCACATTTTTATCGCATTGTTTGACTTGAGGCTGTTGAGGCCGAGCTGCTAATGTACCCTTGCCTTGCTAGCTAGCTAGGTTGTAGCAGTGTGTGAGAAGTATAAAAGCTGCTGCCAAGAGCCACAAACAGACCCTAGAAATGTCACAGCTGTGAGACTGGTGTTAAATTTAATTCACAATGGTCTTAAAAAGCTCCTAAAAGTTGTTAAACCTGACTTGGTGAAACCTGCATTATGCCTTGCAGCTCTGGTGAAAGGCGCGGGCCGCTCGGTGCAGTTCCATCAGCTGCAGCTCTACAGGCACGAGATGCAGCATTTTGTCAAAGTCATACAGGGTTACATCGCCAACCAGATCCTGCAGGTGTCCTGGACCGAGTTCACGGCCAAGCTGGCCACCGCCGGTGACCTGGACGGCATCCACCGCACACATGCTGACTACCTCAACAGAGCCATCTTCAGGTGACAACTGGAACTGCAAATGTATAATCCGTAACACCACAGCACTGCTGGTTGTAATTGTTGTCTCTGCAGAAATTAGGTTTTATTTTTGACATTTGAAGTTTGTTCTAGACGGCCAGAGGTGATAGTTTGTCTTGGGATGTGTAATTCTAAAATTATTTTTTTTTCTTTAGGCAGATTAAGTTAAGTCCTACTTTTTGGTTATCTTGTATTAGCTCATTTTATTCTCCTCATAACACACTCATTCACATTCCAGTTGAATGACGAGGCTAACTTGCGAACCCGATGAATGATTTAATCTGCGTATGAATAATTTAGGAGAGGTTGTTACTATCACACCGAGGTGTTTCGTGGTTGTGTCTCGCCTTCGAAGGTCATTAAAAAGTTAACTTTAGTCTTTCTGTGACCTTTCTCTCCCCTCGCCCTCTCCAGGGGTCTGCTGACGGAGAAAGCAGCTCCGGTCATGAACATCATCCACAGCATTTTCAGTCTGATCCTCAAATTTCGGGCTCAGCTCATCGCACAACCCTGGGACAGCCAGCAGGGGGAGGCAGTGCACCCGAGCTTCATTGCTATGCAGCAGTCGTACAACACTTTTAAGTATTACTCCCACTTCCTTTTCAAAGGTAAGACCGGAGAATATTGTTTCACCTCTGGCTGAATGTAATTTGGCCTCTGTAGTTACAGTCGAGGCAAGACAGGAAAGATTGAAAAAAAGGGGTTTTACGTCCAGAAATAAATTACTCCTAATGCCTTTACAAATTATAGTAACAGTTTCTGATCTTCCTGATAGATTTTAAGCAGTTTTGTAACCAGTTTAGTATATAGCTGAGATTTTATTGAAGCTTAATACGGATGGTTTCCTTAAGCAAATTAGGTGTTAGTAGTTTTAGATTTACACTTTAGATCATTTTACCATTGGAACACCAAGTTGTGCTAAAGTTCCAGTCATCTGACCCAATTCGCTGCACTCGGATGAAATGAAACTGGAGTGAATGATCAGTATTAATCCAGTCTGGTGCAAACTGGAAATTGCTTGAACACCAGAGTTACTGTTCAGAGGAAAGCAGAATGTAAGGTTATTTTGTGTAACCTCTAAGAATTTCAGGAGAATTCAATAGAGCAGGGGTCCCCAAACTTTTCCTGCGAGGGCCACATGACTGTTCCCTTTCCTGGGCGGGGGCCGGTCTTAGTTTTTCGAGAAGTTTTGTTGACGAAACTGTGGACCGGGGGGGGGAGGGGGGGATTGGATTACTGCCGACGACATATTCGCGTTTGTAGATAGATTTTTACCCAGAATGCAAATGGAAAAAAACCGTGAGCGAAACGGTGACTGGTATTGACTAGTATATATTCCATTGAGGGAACCTAAGTTTTATATCTGCTCAAGAGCCCCCCCTGGTGGTTGAAGAAAAATCCACATATATATGAAAAAAAACACTGAATGCTCTCTGGTATTGTTCAGGGGGCCGGACCAAATGAGGAGGCGGGCCGTAGTTTGGGGACCCCTGCAATAGAGGATCCTTAAACCTCAATTCATAGGTCTAAGAATTGAACATCAATCCAGTTCAGTCGAATTGAGGCTCTGTGCAGAATTCTGACCTCATGTGTATTAAATATGAACTTGTGCATCCAATTCTCAAACTTAGAAATAATTAGTAATCAATAAATAGTAAGTTCTATTTTATTTTACCTCATGAAACATTAATATTTCAGGGGGAAAAAGGTATATCTAAATATCAACATGATATTCATGCAGATTAGTGTATGTAAGCTTCTGGCTTAAGCTGTGAGATTCATGGACTAAAACTTATTTCTCTTCTTTTTTTTTTTTTTCCCCTACCCCTCCAGTGGTGACTAAACTGGTGAACCGAGGCTATCAGCCCCATTTAGAGGATTTCCTGCTTCGCATCAACTTCAACAACTACTACAAGGACTCTTAAGGTGCTCTCTGGTTTCCTGTTGTACATCGTTTAATTGGCTGAACCCTCCCCGTGGGCCGCTTTGAGAAGATATGTTGGATTTATGACGGTGTTCAAACGTCCTTGAAATCCCACCTCTGCTGTCCTCCATTTAGGAACCAAATGGTAATTAATGTTGAGCCCTTAATGGTTTTCATGCACTTAAACAATCAAGGCGACACGCGTGAGCTGAAGCTCCTGACTGTTGTAATGCATCTTGTACACATGTGGGCGTTCACTGATGTATATTTAAAGCTAATATAAATGAAGTGTTCATGTGTGAATACAAAGTTGACATGTTTTCTTTAATGAAAGCTCTGAGTCTGTTTTTATGTAAAATTTCTAAAGTAATGTGTTAAAAAAAAAAAAGAAAACTCCAAGCAGTAACTCGGTTAAGAAATTACATATTTATTAAAGACTGAATGTTAACATTAATGGTTTTAGAAAACCGGGTTTAATTAAGTGCAAAGCATTTCAGGTAATAAATGTAGCCGTTTATAAAAAAGACAGAGTGAAGAAACACGTTCCTGCTAATATTATGGTAATGTACCTCCTTCACTGTGAGTACCAAGAATGTTTCTAATGATACATTACTTACAAAGCAAAAAATATATCAAGGCTGTAGCTCTGCAGCAGGTCGCACACAGAAGGAAAGTTTTAGTTTCCGGATGGAATATTAAAGTTTAAACTAATTTCTTCTAGCCAGTAATTTGCTAAAGAGAAAACACAAACAGCAGCTTTGTCATTACACACACACAAAAAAACCTCTTGATGGGAAACGGTAATCACATTAGTTTGCATTACTCAGGACTCTGGAGGAGCGAAAGTTTGCTGTACATCAGCCTCACTGCAAATAAAGATCCGGCAACAGAAAAAGAGAGCGCTTGATATTTGAGAAGGTTCATTTTAGTGGCTTGTGGTTTGTTGGAGTCTTGAGAAGCAGGCCATCTTTACAGTAGGTGTCGATTTTCTCTACCTTTTCACATTGCACTGATATTGTGAATTAATTTACACAAACAAGTCCCAGATCAGGCATTTCCTTTTTTTTTTTTTTTTTTTTTGCAGTCGTACATGTAACTAAATAAATTTCCCCCAGCTTCACCAACGTGTACATTCCTCAAAGTCATATTTTTATTTTTTATTTTATTTTTTTTGCAATCCATGTTGGCTGTTTCGGTTTAACTTCTCCTTGCCTTGCATTTGTCTGTCCATCACCTGATAAGAGCTAAACTTTAATAGGCCTTGTGAAAGCAGATATGCACATTTTCCAAAATGAACTTCGTCTTAACTATGTACAGCTCCGGTGGAAAAGATCACGTTTGCTCACACTGGACATGAATGTCTGGTTAATTTGAAACCTTTTAGGATGCATTTGGGTGGTTCATCATCTCAGAGGTTGAAGGATTTGCAAATTTTATTTGAAAAACAAGAGTGTACCTTTAATTTCTTTAAACCCCAAAGGGTTGAAATTATACATAGAGGATGAAATATTAACCCTCCTGCATACTTGTATTTGATCATCTTTATTTTGGGAGGAGAAGAAAACAGCTGCTCCAGGTATATGCAGCTTTCCACATCAACGAGATAAATACTTTTTTCAATGAAGGTTTTATGACTAGGCTGGACAAAAAAAAATCCTGAATGGTTCTAGTTTTGAAATGAATGAAAGAACAGCTCAAATGGGTCACTTAAGGCCAAAACTTATTGTTAAATTCATCCGTGAAGTGAGTGTATGCTAACTTTTCACCTTTATGCTAACTGGGATAGCAGGAAAACCAGTTCTAAATCAAATAGTGTTTCTAATCCTCTTCCATTGTTGGTAACATAAACTAAACAAAATCATTTAATGTAACATTCAAGGTCAGGTTCTTTTCTTATCTGTACAAAATCTCCATCGTTTACAGTTTATCTGCTGAAATAAGTTCAAACGGCAAGAAACGTCCAACATTCCCACAGATAACTACGCTTTCAGCTCTTGTGCTTTGAAACATGCGAAGCGGCCGTCTCTGGGCATTCTTTCATGCATTAATGGAGACAATTTGAGTGGAGTTTCCTCTCGTATTACTGTTCGGCACTCAGAACAGAGGCTTTAATCTTCTACAAGTGGAGTCGGTGTCATTTATTCATGAACCGCAACAGTCCCTGCACACACACGCAGATTAAACGGCAAATAGACACACTGACAAATCATATTTACACACGACTCAGAGGAATGGAGCGTAGAGTTGTTTGTTTTTTTTTTTTGGAGGGGGTTCTCGATGAGGATGTTGCAGACAGATTATCCTCAGATTTGTTTTTGTACAGGTAGTGGGGAAACTACTTCAAGCGTGATGTTAATATAGCTCACCAGGAATGCTTAAGATGGTGAAGTGTTAAAGTTTGTGGAGAGAGAGTAAAACATTTTCTCTCCTGCCCCATATTTTATGGCTGATTATAATAAACCTCTATAGTCACTGCAAGCAAAAGCAACCACCATCGTCTAAACTTTCTTTTTTTTTCACGCATTTAGCTTCTTTTGCTGTTTTAATTAGTGCTTAACCTTAAAAGTGCAATATTTGTTTTGTTCAGGGAAGGAAAAAAAATGCCAAAAGAGATTAATTACTTACAAGTTTTTTTTCATACACAAACTCCTTCACGCTATGAGAAGCTGAAACAAACGTAAACCTAAGCTGAGGTGAATAATTCACCACCAGGACCAATCAGAGCGCAGGACCTTAGGATGAGCATGCTGTGTAAAATGGTGTACAAGGAAATAAAGAACTTCAAAGATCCATACTAGTGTAAGCATGGACCAGATGATATTGAACACCAAAGAGATGGATTTGACTTTTGTTTTTGGTCAAACGCCATGACGTAATCTGGAGATGTGGCTGCAGAGGCTCAAAGGAAGTGAACCCTGCGCTCTCGGGATGGTGTTACAGTACTAGAGTTGGGGGCGGGGAAGTCGTAATGATACCTGGTTTTTGTTTTTGTTTTTTTCCTGGAGAGAAAGGAATGTTCTGACGACGACTAGGCCTCAGACTCCAGGTCTTCTTGGTTCTCTCCGCTGGTCGAGTCGCCCGTCTCGGGTTCCAGAAGAAGAAACTTGCCGTCGTTGGTCAGAGGCATGTTCTTCATCAGCTCGGCCAGAGCTTCTGGATCCTTTAACAGAAACAGACCGATTTACTTCACCTGCTTTGGATTGAGACTGTGCAAGTGATTCTATGGTGTAAATACACTGACTTACAAAACGTAAGTTTTCACATTTTGTCACGATACAGTCAGACGTCCACATATTTTTTTTTTTTTTTGGTTGCTTTTATTTTTCGCCTCCTTTTCTCTGATATCCAGAATTAAAATCCAGTGCAACCAGCTCTGACATTGGAAGTTGCCTCGTTATGAAGTTTCTTAGTGAACAAACAGAATCATGGAGAAGGGAGAAAGTATGTGGAGACGTTTATGAACCCGTTAGGTTATAAAACTATATCTCCAACCTTGGAGCATCTCAAATAGCACTGCTTGGTTCATCAGAAAACTGAAAGAGTATGACGATGTAGTGGGCGGAAATCTGAGTCTGTAGGTGTCCAACACTAGTAGAGACAAATGTTAACGCACTGTTAGAGGGTTCCACATGGTTTTGACTCAGAGGAGCTGGTTACATTTATTTTCATGTCACAACTACGCACCAAACGAGTTTGGTTCTGAAAATGTGAAGAAGTTCCAGGGAAATTTCCTTTCACTCTAGTTTACGTTCCAGGTGCTCCCTCTAGTGGAGACATTTAGTCTTCTCTTAATTTAAATCATAATTCACTTCAAACTAAATAATTTTTAATGCTGAAAATCCAAACATAATGGAGTCATATCAGTCCTGACATGGATATAAAACTGTCGCCTCACTTTACGCTTTTACATTAAAAAAAATAGAATTAATCAAAAGAATCAAGAATGACATCCTGGATTTCGATTTGTCTTCCGTTTCCCATAACAACATATTTACCTTCTTTGCTTCTGTAATCTCCTTTGCCAAGTTTATGGTGTAACATATCTGTGAATGAAAGGAAGAGGGCAGAACTAATTACACTCTTTCAGCATCGGTGAGCATGCGTCTGAAGTCGAGCAGGAAAAAAAAAAAAAAACACGTATTTTTGTGGGGAGGCGAAGAGCTGAACCTTTTCGCCCTCCGTGTTGCTCTCAAAGACAAAGGCGCTGAACGACGGCTCTCCCTCCTCGTTCCCGTCGCTCCAGTCTCTCCCCTCGACCACAAACCCCATCAGCCTCCCGTTCTCCTGATGGGCTGCGAACTGGCACACCTCTTCTAGCTGGAACTGAGAAAATAAAAGGTATTAACGTGGGGCAGACAGCATGATGGGAGCCTTTAATTAAAAGCAGTGACCCGATTTTTAGGGCGTGCTTACGCTTATTCTTGTTACTTGAGTTTGTGGGTCAATCAACCTGTGAAGGAGAAAATAAAATACTTTTAGGATGTTTTTGCCTTCTTTTTTTTTTCTACTTTCAATTGTAACCATGTTTTTATTTGTCATTTTTTTAAGAATGATACAAATACTTTGTAGAGGCATCAAGAGAAAAACAGCTTGATAAGTCAAAGTCTTACAAAACCAGACAAAAATTACATACCCCTAAGCTTTAATGCTAGAAATGTGATTATTAAGGCAAATGTGTCACATGGGTGATTATAGCTCACCACTCAGGGAAGGATTATATTGGGGGTGGCAAGAAAAAGGGGGGGAAAAAAAAGGAAAACCTCATCAGTTTGTACTTTTTTAAATGAAATTAAAGAATATTTATGTGCCCAGTAAGCAGTGGGTACATCTAGGATCTCCACCCTGTGTTTCAACATGTTTGCCTGTTTTGCACTCTAAAAGATTCAGACGATATTCAGCATTTTCAATAGTTTTTAAAATGAAGAACTGCTTAATGGATGCTTTTTAATAATGTATGTCAAACAACAGAGGATAAAGAGTTTATTTCCTCCCTGGATAAGAACTACAAATTACATTGCAAATGGATGCTAAAAGAGCATTTCTCCAAAAAAAAGAAAAACCCACAAACAAAAAGAACAAACAGAAATACCTGAGGCTGCTGCTGGTGACCATGAGGTGGGCCTCGGTGGTCCTGAAGATGTTGTGGATGGCGCGGGCCGCCAGCACCTGCCTCATGGCCTCGTAGATCACCTCCTGGTTGTTTCCGCACCGAACGGCCATGGAGCCCAGGAAGCGCACGGCGAACACCTGCTGCAGGAGGGAGTCTGCGGAGGTAAACGGACAATCATTTACAACAGTTTAACACAAACAGTGTCTTTACGGGGCACGTGGAACAAGTCTTAAGGTTACCGTCACTCTCTGCTGTACACTCTTCCGTTTCCCCAAAAGGATTCGTCCGCCTGTAACGATGCGAGCACATGCATCAGCGAAACAAAAAACGCAGTTAACCCCCTGCGTCGCCGGCCATTATGAAGATCTCGGCTTCCTGGAAATGATGTAATCAACTCAGTGAGGCCAGTGTTTGGGGAAAATTAGCGGTGCCTCACCCCCCGCCTGCATATGGATAAACAAGCATAATCATGCGACTGCTCTGCCTCACCTCCCCCCGGCTCTGTTCTGGTCCTGGAACTCGGACGCCGGCAGCATGATGTCGAACTGAATGGGCGTCCCAGGAGCGATCAGGTCCTCTGGTTCTGGAGCGGCCCCTGATTTCTGGGAATCGCTTCCTGCGGGTTGAGCACCTCCCGGCTTGGCTCTGAAGGGACAGGACAAAGGATGACTGAGCTTCAGGGAACGAACTCGCTAAAGGCAAGCTCGCTTTTATTTCTAGGACTTTCATAGAGCTAGCAAGCACATCTTTGTGTTGACTGAAATGTTTGACTGAGCATGTTAAAAAGGTCTTTTGGCCAATACCGACTTCATCCTGTTCAACAGAAAAACTTCTTGTAGGAGAACTATGTCAATTTGCAACAGTTTCGCATTAATAACAACATGACGCACTAAGCAGTTCTCTAAATACAGCAGTGTGTTTTAAAGTGTGATGCTGACCTGTCGGGGTTGGGTGCACCTTCTTGTCTCTTCTCAAAGCTGGTGATTGGAGTGACTGCCTGTATGGCGGTTTGGTTCAATCTGATAGCGACGGCCTAAAGAGGAGCAAAGCCTTTCAATAATTAACATAAATCAGGATTAGGACGGTAGAGAAGATAAATGAGACAAAACGGGCTGTGTTGAGAGACTGAAGCTGTGAAGCTTTATTAAATTAGTTAATTCTAAAATTATTCTCCATCTGCTGCTTAGCTCGCCATGTTTAAGCTCCTCCAAACTGTCTCATTTCTATTTATTGCTCTCAATCTGACCAATTTGTGCTGGGAATTGGGCCGATGAGATGTGATTCTGAGAAATGTGGGGCTGCCATTACTGACAGTTTCTAAAAGCAGCAACACGGGACCTTACCAAAGTATTTTTACAAACTTTGATAACTTACATATTCTATGTGATAGACTAACACAAAGGAGCACAACTGTAAAGCAGGAAGAAAATTACATGCCGTTATTGAATTAAAATAAAAATAAAAAAAGTGAAAAGTGTAAAAACTCAGCATACTGCTAGCATTGTGTTCTACAAACAGGGATGGTGGGATAATTGCTGCTCTGTTTAACATTCAAATTGTGCCTTTACCTCTGGGTTATCAGTCAGGTAGATCTGCCTGGAGATGTTGTTCACAGTGCAAATCCACTAAGAAACAAACACAGACACAGATTAGACCTCCCTCTGGTTCTGCCACAACGTCCCCGAAATAACTCGACTGATACCAGCTGTCAGAGACCACTCAGACGTGTCCGAGCAAAAACAATGATGAAAGCCTGACAGCGTCTCCATTGTCCCGTGACAGATACTCGTAGCAGCACATCTCTCTGTGATGAAGATCAAACAAACCGACGTTTAAGCTGCCTCCTCTTTCACTGACCTCCTCGTACTCCTTTTTGCTCTCAGCTTGTAGAATCATCGACCTGCGGGAGGCGGGGAGGGGCGTGAACGATAACGGAGGCAATTAAAACAAGTTTGATCGTATTTTTGGCTTGCTTGTAATTGTCAGAAGCGGAAGGGCGCGCGTACGTCTTTCCTGAGGGGGAGGTTATCTGAAAGCAGTAACGTCTGTCCTCGCACTCCACCGCCATGACGGAGCTGTTGTCCAGGTCCAGCACCATGCCCCCCGCCACGGCCCCTCGAGGCTGGCACATGAGGTTTCCTCCCTGGGTGAAGAAGAAGAGTCGATCCCAGGCTGTGGTCACCAGGCCTGTTTTACTGGGAAACGGGAAGAACGACGACAGCATGAGTAAGACTAATGTGATGACCTGCGCAAACAGGAGGATCTACAGAATATAATCAAATCATCCATCCATTTCTTTTATTTACATTTCAGCAGTGGCTTAATTCTGACAAATATGACAAATAAACTTTTAACTACCTGTTTCTACCTGGTGAAAACTAACATTAGCACAAGTTTCATCAGTGATTCACCCTGTCTGGTTAATATTTGCTCCGCGAACACAACTAACGATGTGTTTTATCATTACAAAGAGCCTTATTGGACATGAATGGAGCGTTAAGCATTAGAGCTTCAGCCATGACAAACAGGAATTCATTAAGATTCGCCACGCAGGATAGTAGCACCTGTTTAGCTTTCTAAAACTAAGTTTGAGTCACTTTTGATGCAAAAGTCATTTGTCCTGATCATTTAGCTGTCAGCAATTTCCACATGGAAACTGAAATATAATCACAGTGTGTGCCTGATAAATTTCAGAAATATAAATTATGATTAGCTCAACGCTAATCTCAGTTCTGATGCACAACTGACACAGGAATGCTTATAACTTTGTGTAAAGAAAATTTTGTGAGGTGTGAAAAAAATTCTGAATGCCAAAAGGTATTTGCCCCATTAAGATTCTTAAATTGAGTTTTTCCACTTTTTAATTTTTTTTTCCTGTGGGCCCTGTGTTCTTGCAGAGTCTACAGATTTCAAATGCTTTGTGCTCCTTTAATGCCAGCTACTACTCTGTAGTTGGCATTAAAACAACTTAAGCTTACACCAGGCCAAACCACTCTGGGCTGTTAAGTTAATTAATTCAGCTAGGGTTAGGGTTTTTTACCTTTCATGAAGTTTTTGATTGAACTTGATTAATTACATATTTTCTAGGCACATAGAGCCACTTTGTAGCACAATCAAGTAACTGTTACCTTCAGTTATAAAAAATGCTGTATATCTCAAACACTACTTTGCAATTTGATGACTGGAAAATTGGCCTCTGTGTCTTTAAGAAGCGCCAACCCTTTCCGACACATAATCGCACCTCCATCATCTCGTTTACAGACGTTCTTAGGAGCTTTACACTGAGAAGTACTTCATATGAAGAGCTAAGCAGATGCACAGTTCCATCAGGTGTTTGCTAATTGCTGCTGCCGCTAGTCTGGAGGAACTCCAGGTATAGTTTTGATGAGGGAACACATAAGAAAAGGTCATTTTTACATAATACACTCCCCCTTGTTGCAGAGAAGTGAGTGACTTGAATTACTGAAATTAAATTCACTTTCATTAATACTGTAATTTATTAAATGGGTTGTCATCTACGTGTTTATGAAATCCATTAACCTATGGATTTCTAAACTACAGGTGTGTGATTCACATGAATTAGTCATCTGTGTTCCTTTTTTCTCCTTCCACGTCCTGTTTGCGAAATAATCGGAAACCCTTAGATAATCTTAGATAAATACTGAGGTGTGTGGCTCCCGGTGGACTCTGTGACTCAAACGCTAAATACTAAGAAACCATTACAAACAGCAGAGCTCATTTGCCCTCAGTCCCATCAAAGAACTTGAGGTTGCACTTGCTGTTCAGAGTGACTGGTGTTCTGGGAAACCTTTTTCCTTTGGAGTCACAGACATTTGTCAGAGAGCTTTGATGTATATGAGGGAGCGACGGGGTTTGACAGCGCTGGCATTTCACTAAATCACAACGCGCGCCACGCTGCGGTTTTATCCCCTCTGGCCATTAAGGAAGATTTCCTTCTCATACATCTGCTCTACAATAAGCTGGCAGAGCACGCTGCCACCATGCTACCTGACCCACCTCGTCTTCTTTGACACTTATTGTTTCTCTCCTTTATGTTTTCTGCATATTAATGGAGAGGAAAAAAAACTTCCCAACAGAATACCATCAGTCACAACTAACCAGGAAACATCCCTGGAGCTCAGATAGGGTCAAAATTATGGTAATCAATCTTACAGGGTATCTGCAGGCTTCAGCAAGTCAAATTTCTAAGGCCACCTTGAATTACAATTTTTTTTTTTTTTTTTTTTTTGCACATAACGCACCTACCCTTATATTGGTAGGTTACAGAAATAAACCTGTGGCAAAAACAAACGTCCTGCCAACTGGAAATAAATTTGCACTTACCCATAATAAACAGCTAGCTAGACGGGGTATATTAGCAGCTAGTTAGCGGTAGCCTCAACTGCCTGCAGTCACAGAACGCAATGAAGATGTTTACGTGTGACTCAAACATTTTCCTGGCAGAAACTTACATATGAGATTAAATAGTCCTGCCAGGAAAAAAATTTTAAGACCTGCGATTAATGTATTTATGAGTCTAAGACATTTCAAGACGGATGAATTTAGGACCATGTTAGGATGCACATACACCCCGTCTTACTTCCTAATGTTGAGGTAGCCAGCCTTCTGGATAAGAGTGCGATTGACGGTTTCAGTTTCCTTATCCGGCATATACACGGTGTCTTCCACAGACAGAAGCTCCTTCTGCGCCATGCGCATGGTCTCGGCCTCGGCGTCCAGCTGCTTCTGGATACTGGACAGAAAAATTACATTTTAAAGGGAAAACATCTCAAGTTAATTGTAAATCCAAAATATTCACACCCCTGAATTTTTCCACACGGTGTCACATTGCAACTGTAAGTTTTCCTGGATGTTTTTTTTGGGTTTTTTTTTTTTTTTTTTGGGAGGGGGGACTAAAATAGAAGTGCATCATTGTGAGGAAGTGAGACTGATTTACGTGGTTTTCAAAAATGTTTTTCAAATGAAAGTCTGAAAAGTGCGGCAGCCGTTCAAGCACATTCCTCTCTTAAGATCTAATATATACGATAAAGGTTGGCGGTTGTGATGTGACGTTAAGTGGAAAGATTCAAGGATTTTTCAAACATTTACAAGATATTAAGAGGCAAAGTTGTGCTTCATCAGTTGCACACATTGACTATTAAAGTTAATTACTTTTGGGCCATGTTGGACACTGAGGAGAGAAAGCTTTCCATCTTCTTTGACACAAGCTCAAGGCCCTTCTTGAAAAAGCTGATCTGTGAGTGAACAGATAGAGTCATGGTTAGCCATTACGCCACATTTCCTGGGTGGGTCTGCAATTAAAATGTCTTTATACTCATTTTCTTCTTGCCAACAAAGCCAATAAGACACAGCTTCTAGCTTCATATTTATTAGCACATCCTAGTGAATCAGTGCGCAAACCCTTAAATAAATAAATCATTTATTGCTCTAGTCCTGTAACACTATGCTGTAAGAACTGTGAAATCATCGTCAATCACTTTAATTTGAGTAGATCTGCTCATTGGGGTGGCAGAAAAAACTCCAACATTAATATTAAAGGTTAAATTCATACTAAACTTTTTAGGTTTATCAGAGGGGCAAGGAACTGACTCTCTGCTTCCCTGGGGTAAGAATATCATGTGACACAAAGGTAGATTTATCTTGGACACTTCCAAGTGGGAAAGACATAAGAACATGCTTTCTCTAGTCTACTCTTCATCCCCAGAACCAAACAAGCAAGCTCACCTGTTTAGAGCTGCCTTTGATTCATAAGAATGTAAATGTGATGTTTAAATGCTTGCTTCATAATTGGACACCATTATGTTTTTATGGCGTAAAGCACTTGGCACTCGCTGAAATGTGCGATACAAATAAACCTAGGAACTTAGGAAACGACAACATTTCTGCCTCTTATTGCGAACACATGCACGATCGCCGAAATGTGCTGGGACACAGTTCAAAGGTCAGTACCTGCGCCTGGGTGTAGCCCAGCATGGGCTCGAGCATTGCGACTCTCTTGCGGTACTGCAGGGCGTTGAGGGCGCAGTAGTACTGCAGCGAGGCCTGGTGCTGCTTCCTCCTGGTGTAGGCCACCTCCTTCACCATGTCTGCCTTCAGCTGTCCAAACAGAATCGACCTGAGCATGCAAATGGATCCCTCGCACATGGATAGCTATCGAGATTTGCACTCCCCTGCGTATTGTATGCAAACAGTCGTCACGCTCTTAAAAATGCAAATGAGCGAGCTCCCATCTCCTTGTCCACGCAAAACGACACGCTCTCATGTTTAATAGCTGCAGCGTCTGCTCTTCAACGTGAAGTGTTGCAGTTTTAGAGCACATTTAGCTCTGCAGCAGGTCGCTTTTTGTTCACATCGCACAGTTTCAAATGGTCATCGAACACTTGCACTGCATTAACAGCAGCGCTACCGCTCTGGAAGGCTTTTTGCAGCTTGTTAAATTGGCACTTTGCAGTTACTCTACCTTTTCGTTCTCCTTCTTCTTGGGCAGTCGGCTGTACTTGACCATAGCCGCCTCATGCTCTGATCAGCAGGAAAGAGAGAGGGGGGGGCGGAGAGGGGGGACATTGTATCAGCAAATAAGGCCTGCAATTTCCTTCTGAAAGCACCAAAAGTTGACGCTTACCATCAGTGGCGATACCGAATATTTCCTTCAGAGTGCTTATCTCTGAAAAGTTTAAAAGTTTAGTTAAATAATCCAAGATAAATGTGGGAAAACTTTCTCTGTTTATTCCCGTTTTATATTCGGCTACCTGTGAGGTCTTTCTCTCTGAACTGGATCAGGGGGAACACCATGCTGTCAGCCATCTGGTTGGCCAGCTCGGAGTGGAGCGAGTTTAGCTGGGAAAAAGAAAGAAAAAAAAAATTACACATTTAAAAAAAAAAAAAAAAGCTCAGCAGAAGGACAGGAAGCGGGGCCTCAACAGACATCTTGGAGGATTCTCGTTTATATTTATATTTTTTTTCTTGAAGGTTACATTTTCAAGCTAGGAAAGATCATTTTTCAATCACCGAGTGGGTTTCACTGCAGAGAAAAGCCTCCACTCTGTGGAGCAGAGGGTTATGTGGAGGATAACAATAATAAAACCCTTCTGTTTACCCTGATAAAGGAAACAGGATCTCACAGATGAGCAAATCCTTCTTTTATTGTTTGCGCTTATCAACAAGCTCCACGCCAACGGCTAACAAGTCTGAAGGATGAAGCTGGTGGATTTGGTTTGACTGGATGGGAGCGGATCGGCTGGATTAGATTCAGGACCGAGCCTCGTTTCCTCGCCGTGGACGATGAAGTAGAAGGTCGACACCTCGTGTCTTTGACGACGTGAGTCCTGGGCAGGTTCCTGAACCCCTGCAGCTGACGGGGACAAGTCCATCTGCTCTGCCTGCGCACACACTCCTGATTCAGCTACGCATCCATCCATCGACCCGCCGCTCTGCTCCGCTGTGTTCATCCATCCAGCATGACACACATCACATCCGCCTCCCCGCTTAGCCACTCGGTTCCGGTCTCACAGGACTGATAGTCTGTCCATCTTCTTATTAGGCTCTTTTTTTTTTTTTTTTTTTTTTTTCCCGCCCTGCAGGAGGCTGAAGGGAGCACAGGTGCAAAATCTCCCGTAATGAGATAAAGAACCCAACTAATAAGTTTGGAGCAGTTTATCATCGCTCGGTGAGAGCACGGATTTACGGAGAACTGCCACGGAGTGACGCTAAGAAGGACGGGGCCTTACCTCTCCAACGGTTTTTGCGAAGCTCTGTAGTGTAGTTATGACCTCTTCGTCACCTTTCCCGAGGGCAAAATTCTAGACAGAAGGAGAAATGGTTTGAGTTGTTTAACTCTGAAAACCTAAAGTGTAGGGAAGTTGGGCGTTAGTTTCTGTCAGAATACCTCAAAATGAATCTCTAGTTTTTCTCTTTTAAAAACATTTTTCCTGTGTGACTCTGTATTAATTCTACAAAATGATCTGCTGTGATTTTTACATTAGCTATGAGAAAATTAATGGATACAAGACAGCTTTCTGTTTGTTGTTTTGATGTCAGTATAGGGATAATTGAAGCATATTTCACTTCTCATATCACACCTACACTAGATGATGGGCTGGTCACGATACTGGGTGTCTGTCTGGAATAGAGAGATGCTGTTTACACCGTTTCTACAATATTCTGGACCAGACTTCAGAAAGGGCTTACAGAGGCAGTAGCCCAGGGCGCCAATTTTTGGGGAGGCCTCACAGATTTTTATTCATTTTATTTATTTTAATGAATGCCTGTTTTGCAAATATTGTACGTTAGATAGGTGAGCTGTGTTAATATTTTGGGATTTTTGTGAATATAAACAACAACTAAAGTATTTGAAAATGTTTTTTGATTTTTTTTTTTTTTTTTTTTGCAAAGGGACGCAACAAAAAAATCTAGCATCTTCAATTAGTGTCATCAGTTCATACCTGGTTTATGCAAATGTAATTTGCATTAGTGAAATAACTTTTCTTTTGTGGACAGGGCACCAAACAGTTTCCAGCCCAGGGGCCCAGATCCTTATAATTCGGCCCTGATGACAGGGGAGTTCCACGTTCAGCTACCCAGCGAGAATTTAGCCTTTAACCTTTAACCTTCACAACAGCAGGGGGCATCATCCAACTATCACATAACTGATTTCAATTATGCCGTGTTAAAAAAAAAAAAAAAAAACAGATACTCTGTTATTCAAAACAAAAACACAATAAATCTTAAAGGGCCTTTTTAAAACAAACTGAACAATTCACATATTAAACTTGACAAATTCACATTTCTGAATGAAATATTTTCCTCATAAACTATCATAAATCTTTAGGGTTTATTTGAAAAAAAGTTTTCAGTTGTTTGTTCAGAAACAAATAACATCACAGCCGACATCTAAAGTCACTTCAAACCCAACATATTCATATTTACTTGTCTGTGCCTCACTTGCAGCATATTTCAAATTGCAGCTCTTCCCTTTTAGAGGGGAGTGTCACAGAAATATAACCCGGTAGAAGCCTGAAGAAGAACATTTTCTATTATCGCCACCTGCTGGTTCCGCCCTCACAAGAGTTTCCACGAGACTTTAATGCGCCCGATTGGTCTGAAAGAATCCTGTCCTCTGTGAAGCAGCAGCATGTGAACCTCAGTCTTTCACTCGTCCAAACCGAACCACACCCAGCCCGTCTGTGTGAACACCTTGTCTTTTTCAAAAACCTGTGCTGTCAAAGTGCTGTGGCCTGTCCCCAGCTTTAGAAACTTTTAATTAAACCTAGGTTGTTTGTTTCTGTCCAGCTTTGTCTTGGTCGACTAATTAGCGTTACTTTGTGGATGAACTCTTTGATGTGGATGCTTAGGTGTCTGCAAACTTACTTTCTTTTCGTAGTCGAGAAGCTGCTGTGAAAGCTGCTCTGTGGCCAGTCCCATTTCACTCTGCAAAGACAGGAGGAGGACGAGGCGTTGCTTATTATGAAAGGTTAATTACAAGAGATCAGCATGTAGCCTCCCCTTGTGTATCATAAAGGAATTAACAAAATAAAGAGATAAGGGATGAGTCAAAGTTCACTTCATTTTGAACACAGCGTGTGCGCTTTGGTACCTGAGCTCCAAACACCCTCTGCATGGCCTGCAGCAGCTGGTTGGTATACTCCGTCAGATTCCCTGCATCCTCCTCAAACACACTCAGCAAGGAGCGGGTCTGTGGGACGACACGGAGAACGTCAGAGGGCCAACGGGGAACAGTTCCCTGCATCTCTTTACCACCCGACTCGCAGTGAGGGAGAAGATTAGTTTCAAGATCTGGACTTAAGAAATTTCAGGAAGTACTTTCAAAGGAAATCCAACCAGTTTTTTTATTTTATTTTTTTTATAACTCAACATAAATTACATTTATTATGTAAAAATATACATTAGAGAAACTTGAAAGGTTAAACTATACAAGAGAAGAAAAAAAAATCAGTGGTTTAAATTTTTATACAGTAAATAAAAAATCCAAAAATGATAGTTTATGGATGGAAAGCGCAAGCGAACAGCAATTTTCAAGTCTTACTACAGTCCTTCTAACACATTAATGTGCCTTGATCTAATCTAGTCCATATGAAAACTGTATATCATCCCCTCAGCATGATGTGGCCACCACCGTGTTTTATAATGTGGTCAGTGTAATGTGCACGCTGAACACAACACTTAACGATGAAGATGCTAATTAGATGTCCTGTAATTGTATTCAGTATTATCATATAAAGGAGAGGGGGAAGTAGAAATGAATACCAGACTTTTTAGATTTCAGCCACAAAAATGTGGAAAAGGTTTGAACGACATTAATATCCTTGCAAGTTTAAAGAGAGGATAAGAGAACGAATTGAGGTTATTTCATTAGGAACTGATAAGCTGAGTTAAGGTGGAAATAAAGACATGAAGATTATTTTACTACAGGCTGGCTATGCAAACTAAGAAAACTCAAGTTGGAGCCAAGTCATGGTAGCAAACAGGTGCAGCAAGGAAGTGCAGAGAGAGCAGAGAGGTACACGCCCATAAGGGATAGGTCTGTTTACATTTCTCAGCAGTTGACTTTTGGCACTCAAAGAAAGATAAGACTCATTACATTAAAAAGAAATTATTAGCAGCATTGTCAGCCTTGGCTTTCTTTCTTTTTTATTTTAGGCCTGTTTCTAGTGAAGAAAAACTTCCTGAAAAGGGAGGAAAATGTACATCTTTATGTCTTCTTGCATGAGTTGCACTTAAACTAGAACCCAGTAGAGATGACAACACTGTTTGAAGCAAAACTGATGCAACAAACAAGAGAAAACAGCCCGGGGAGCAAGTCGAGGGTCTCCAGAGCTGATTTAACTCTTCCGTTATGCACTGAAATCCTGCAAACGTAGCGATATTAGTCAGTGACACAGCCCTGCTGCAGACTATGATGGAAACCTTTCCCACACCCTAAGAATCAGGCCAAAACTGGCTTTGCTGCAGGCTACAACCGAACTCTACATATCGCAGAGGAAAATAAAACTGTACAGAGAGTAGTATTCACACTGAGCCATATGTTTGAGACAGAAGCCTTAGGATGTACACTATATATACATGAAGACAACCCTATGACGAGAGGTAGCACTGTAAATATAATACACGCCACAAAATGTGTGATATTTACATAGGAGGTTGTGTTTGCGGTAGAGAAGTGTTTTTCCTAATCACGGGGGGATTACGTTCTAATAATGTGGCAACTGGACGCTTTCATCATCGACCAGTGGAAACAGCCTACAGTGGGTACTGGATACTGGCTAGGCTAACGTAAAGCTAACCGCTGCGCTGGTAGCGCACTAAACGGGATAACTGTGTCTCCGCACACGAGAAAAAAAAAACACACAGGCGTACCTGAGGACTGTCCTGCAAGGCGTCCTCAAGGAGCAGTTTATGATGTACGGCAGGCATCTTGTTAACTGTACCAGGAGACGGGAATGAGGGGCTGGAAATACTAAGAATGAGAACTCTGTTTCCCAGAAGTCTCAGCGTGACTACGTAAAATTGGGGGCAGTACTCTGATCGCGTCTCACCCACCCACACAAATTCATTGGAAATAAACAAATAAAAACTGCCGCATTCAATCTTTGAGAGGATAGTTTTTATGATTTTGATGTTATTCTTTGAAGCCTCATATTTATTGTGATTTAAAGTGTAAGCCTAGCTCAAGCCAAGTGTAAGCTAGCTAAATATGAGCTAGCTAAATTAACAAGGAACAAGTGTTAATAGTGCCCCCTTGTGGTACTAACGGGATTTACAGCCGCTTGACATAATACTTAATATAGAGAATTTTGTGAAGAAAGTTTCAATGTTATTTCCCTCAGTAATATATATATTACTATACTATATTTTTTTTATCTGCACTTTTGGGGCTCTACATGGCTCAGTGGTTGAGCAGATGTATAATACACAGTTCTCAGCGCAGTTGTCCCCAGTTCTGTAAGAGAATGGTAATAAATCAAACCAGTTACTGTGGCGGATTGATAAAAATGTGAGAGAGGAACACGTGGAAACTCTGCAAAGTGTTTAAACACATTTTATCAAAAAAATAGATCTAATCACTTATAAAACTGACTTTGCAACCACAAACTAAAACAGTAAAACATTTTAATGTCTCTGTATTAAAAGCCAATGAGTGAATATGTTTTGTGCTGATGGTCAAAAGCATTGAGAGCTGGAGCCTGTATGATGTGTGGGTGACCCTCGAAGTCTTTAAAAGATAAAAGCCTCAGTTTCATAAAAAAAAAAACAACAAATTGGCGTATGAGTTTAAAACATTTTTTTTTCTGAATTAAAATTTTAATAACCAAGCCCTTAAATATTTAATGTCTTATTTTCTAAAGGTAAGAATGTGCTCTGGTCAGATAAGAGCAATATTGAATATTTTGGAATACATACAAAACACTGTGTGGCAGAAAGCTAACACTGTACAGCACACAGAGAGAAACATGGCGGTGGCAGCATCATGTTGTGGAGAAACTTTTCTTCAGCAGGCACAGATAAATAAAAATATACTTGTCCATGCTTCATCTTGAATCAAGCATGGACCTGACTGACCCAGTCAAAGTCTAGTACAGCAGGTCTCCCTTAGCTTTCAGAATTACCTCATGCAGAAGCTTAGAAGCTTTACAAATCTTTCCACATGAAGCTAGCAAAAAGTTGACCCTTCAGTGCACCCATCTACATCCCACTGATATCTTAATTATTTGATCTGATGCTCTGCAGCAGCTGAACCCAAAATAAACAGTCTTCCTTGTGTCTGTTTATTGGAAAACTTCAAAGACCTACTTTTGGCTTTTGGCTATCAAGTGAGAAAAAGCCCATTAAAGGCTTTTGAAGATCTGAATAACGGTCTAACTGATCAAGGCGGCTCTCATTGTGCTGCATATGGCTAGTCTAAACAAGCAGGTCAAAACGCTCCCAGGCAGAGCAGAAAAGATTTCCCTTCTTCTTCCCAATGGACTTGTGTTGCTTTATTGTCCAAATTAGACAGTGCATTTTGCACTCTCACTATACTAACTTGTTAAACTTGAAGGTACCACTAAGTCTGCTTTTAATTCTAGATGCTCTTTCTCAATGCACCCTGCATAGAAGGGAGATCCAGCTAAATAAGAAAAAAAAAGAAAACATAGGGCACATTTTAGGAATGACAATTAATGCTGATGCAGTTTTTCTCCTTGGGGATCATGAAGATGGTGGGGATTCATCTCAATTAGATGCTAAACAAGTAACCACATGCTAGAAGCAGAGAGGGAGCCAAGGAATTGCAAAGAAAATCCCAATTCATACTTTTTTTTTGTTCTTTTTGTAAGAAAATTATCATAAAACTTTCAAGAAATCCATGTTTTGTGGTGAGGATTTTCTTTTTGGCCACACAGAAGCTATAAATCCTTGAAGCGGTGACACTTCTCCCCACAATTTGGTTAAGCCAGTCCGGCTGTGAGGTCAGAACTGTATCTGTATGCCAATCCAGTACCAATTTAGCTCCGGTGTGAAGTCATATATCTCACCCAAACGCTTCCACATCAAGATTTTATCTGCATCGTGAAGGGTTCCCATGGGAAGTTTGTGTGACACCGACATCCACAGATGCTAGAGCGCTGCTGTCTACATGATCTGTGGGATGGATTTGGAGAACCACAGGTGAAAGCAGCACAAAATGTTTATTCATTTTACACAAATTGACTTACAAACGAGAATCTAGGAACACGATTACTATCAAAAACCGGCTTAGAAGGAAGCCCGCCAATCAGATTCTGTTAGAGGTCCAGAAGAGTTACTAGAGGCACAATAAGGGTTCCTTGATGTCTGCTGACATGAAGAGTTCAAACTTAAGTTCACACCACCAGAGAAAATTGACTTAAAGTTCAAGAACAGAGTATGTTGATCCAACTGAACACACTAATCAGAAAAAAAACTATTTTTAGATATAAATTTTACAGATTTGCTGAGAATGTATTGACTGACAGTGCAAGGATAAAAGAAAGCAAAATATCATCTGGGAACTCAGAACTATTTTCTCTGTGCGAGTCTTGTTTTTGTGTTCCTTAGTTGTGCTGACAGATTGTTATAATTAAATTTGTGCATCATTAAGATCCCTGCCATCTCTCATATTCTTATATTGTCACATTCAACTAAAACATTTTCTGTTTTGTCAGTTGCCAAAATTTGTAGTGTTTGCTAAATGTCAAAAATAATGAGAGAGATAAATTGTTGCAAGTGTACACTGCACTGGACTTCAACAGCGTCGTTGTTCATTTGAAAAATCAATTTTTGCCCCAGTTTGAAATTTCCTCTGAATATCTCCAGATGTTGCTACAATGTTTCTACACAATCTTCCTTCCTTCCTCATGACGCCTTTTACACTGTGAACACCACCAGTGTTTTCTGCAGCGTGATGCTTCCACCCCTGTACTTTACAGTCAGACATAGTCAGATAACAGTACAAACATCACGGTGTTTTCCACTGAGTGCATTTGCAAAGTGTAATCTGACTTTTACTGTAGCTTGTGGAGAACCGACTTCTTCTTCTTTTCTGATTGGTCTTTCAGCCTGTCAGTGCAGAACCCAACTGATGCTGTGGATAGAAACACATGCTGCTGCTAGCTTCAGTCCGCTTCTTCCAGCCTCTTTTGTTCAGAGGCTGAACAAAAGAGGTTCAACACAAGCGGTTGGTTTAGGGGTCTAGCAGAATTTGATTTAGGTCCCCTCTTACTATTAGCAACTTCAAAACAACAGTTTTATTCCAGACCAGAAGGAATCTGAATGGACGGGCCATGTTTGATGGAAAGTCAGTGACGAAGATGTATTTCTGAACAAGTCAAGCTCAAACACA
Organism: Poecilia latipinna; assembly: GCF_001443285.1. Lineage (NCBI taxonomy): Eukaryota > Metazoa > Chordata > Actinopteri > Cyprinodontiformes > Poeciliidae > Poecilia > Poecilia latipinna. The sequence goes on along the minus strand of NW_015113483.1, from coordinate 73,657 downwards.
AAGAAATGATTAAATTTGTGTAGAACAAACAACACAAAACTGATAGCAGCAGATTATTACTATTAAGGATTATTTTTTGTCTATTTCTCTAACTCTTAAGACAAATTTTTAAGCTATTTAAAACCTAATAGTACTGTCAGTCTCAATAAACGGGGACAGATTTTTGGTTGACCGGGATTTTGAGGGCTCCAGATGTCAAAGATGCCTCAATAAAAGCTTAACAGTTTAATGAAATGTTGAAAGAAATCCTGAGTGAGCTTGTCATTATCAATTAATGTGAGGATTACCATAGAACGAAACAACAAACCGTGTCTGTCCTGCAAGAGCTCCAAAGAGCATGACTGGAATAAATCAAAATGCCCTGAGAACTGCCGGGGGCCAAGACATGACCCTTGTGTGGCATTTGCGGTTTCCTATGCCGGGTGTTTGGTGTTCGTCTGTAGCTGGATTGTTTTTAGTCGGAACCCAGAGGAGTCGGCTTTTAGCTGCGAGCCTCGGCCGCAGAGAAACCTCAAGATCCTCTGTTTCCATCACACAAAAAAGCAAACTGGGAATTTCACCGTGAGCTTCTCTCTCCCACAGGCGGATGCATCGATGCCCTTTAGTACAGTCAATTTTTTACACCTTCATGCAAAACGGAAGCTCCCCATTGGTTAAAGTCACACTCCACCCTCCGCCTTCTTTACCCTGGTTTCCCGGGCAACCATGTCAGGGTGGAGAAAAAGAGCAAATCATGTGAGGGCAAAGCATCTTTCTCTCCATCTCCCCCCCACTCTGTCTCTCTTCCTCTCTCTCTCTCTCTCTTGCTGTCATTCTCTCCGTCTCAGTGTGTGTACGTATAAAAGCGTCTCAGAGCTTTCACCTCAATCTGAGCTCTCTGTGGCTTTGTGGGGCAGGCGGGAGCAGGACTCAGGCACGCCACCAAAGGGCATCCCTCTGAGCCATTTCTTTGACCTTCCCTCTCTGCTTTCCCCACCGCCCCCCCACCCCCACCCCGAGTTCCTTCTCCTCCCTCCGATGTGTCGCGGGTTTCCCCCCTCATCTCCTCCTCACCCTTCCTCTCACTGAACGTCTCCGCTCTGCCTAGACGGTGGCTGCATCGATGCAAAATGGGTTGTGGCAATTCCTCAGCCACCAGCACCTCGGGAGGGGGTGAGTGTTTCAGGAATCTCCGTGTGGATGTGTCAGTCAGCGGTGTGATGGCTGGTTGGTGAGCGAGAGGCTGTCACCGTCTCTGCGGGAAGGAGGAGAAGGTGTTTTGGGGGTACATGAAGTCTGTCGGGGGGAAACGCTTACGCTCAGGAAGCGCATCTTTGTGGGTGCATGCTGGTTACTTGACTTCATTCATGAAAACATCTTCTGCCCTGTCTAAAAATCTTTCTTGCTCTATATTAATGACAAGAAATTTACAGAATCCTTCTTGCATTTTGCAATTATGTTCACATTTAAGAGTTAATACCCTGAAGATGCAGATGCTGAGTCCAGTTTGGCAAAAGCCCTGATCTAAGACTCGACTGCATCTATACAAACATCTTGACTTTCATACAGTTGCAACATCTGGGCATTTCTTTTTAGTTTGTCTGGGGTTTTTCCGTCGCTGTCTTGCCTTCCAAGGCAAAACTGACATTCACTCATCCTTGTCTCCCCACTTGACGGATACAGAGTGTGTCCTGAACGCAGGCGCCTCTGAAATACTAAATCAACTCCTGACTTTGATTCGTAAAAACCTGAAGGACACGTGTGAATGGAGGATATTCTCTTATCAAATTGTTTTTCTAACCCTCACCCAGATGTCCTGCTTATCTCCCCCCCAGCACATCTCACTCACTTGGCTCAGACTGTTTTAAATTACACCTGAGAAAATCTCCAGGGTCGCGTACACACACACACACACACACCAGCAATACTGTCTAGGTAATAATTAGTTTGAAGTATCTGCAGAATTACCTCACCAGCACCACTGCCCATTAAAGCAGCGTGATGAGTGTGTTTGTGCTTGTGCAAACGTGAGTGTGCTTGCAGGTACCTAATCAGTGCTTGCCAGGCGTGTTGACGTAGCAGCCGGATCCAAATGTGATCCACGCTGAGGTTCCACGGCCTGTAAACAACACCTAAGTACCTCCCTGTGGGCTGGACCTTGTTTGTCCGTGACAGGCGGACTTCTTCGGTCGGCCTCATCAATTTTTCATTGACTTAGTCTCAGAGGTCAGCGATCAGAAGAGTGTCAAGGGCGTGTGTGTGCGTGTGTGTGGTGTGTGTCATCCTGTCACTCTGACAAATTGGGAATTGCAGCGGCTCTCGTTTGTCCACGCCAGCTGATGCCAGGCCTGTGTCAAAGGACAAAATTAAATCAACTATAGCCAGATGTTTCTGTCAGACCAATCAAACTCACTTTATATATAGTTATAGATATTTGCTTTATTATTGTAGATTGTTGGATAATGAAGAAAATAAAAACACCCATACGAAACTTAACTTTTGGTTTGGTTCTGGATGGTACTAAGGCACTTCATAAACAATCAGAACTCTTTTGATTGCATTTTCTCAGTGCAGGCTAATGAAGAAATTCCTCCTTTGGTTTTGTTTTCTGCACAGCTGCAGCAATATGTCTGAGCTTCATTTAAAAACCCTCCATGCATTTCACGTAACAATAAAACACTGAAGCAGTTTGTGAGGAAGACCAGGGCAGGCTTCGTCATCAGGAATCACTTTGAGTCACGTTGTCATAAGAAAGCATTCAAGAGCATCTCATGAATTACAATACCAACAAAGAATATAACATTATTTCTGGAACTTATTTTAAAAAGTGAAGCTCATTCATACCCCTCTATGTTCATTCAGTCAAGAATTTCACAAAAGATTAACAAAAAAAAAAAAAAAAAAAACTACTTACAAGGGGTCAGTTTTGAAAAAAGTGTATTTTTTTATCGTTTAAAATTGCATATGAGATGTTTACACTCTGAAACTCTAATAATAAGTGGAAAAATATTCATAAGCAATACAGCAAATATATGCTCCTCATAATTGCTGGCCAGCTTTTGGCTTGTTTCCACAAGTATTTTTGCTATTTTTGAATCTATGGGCATATCCCTAATCTTCAACCCAGATTATTTAGTCAGAAGAAACATGTTGGGTAAAGTAAAATATTATAGGTAACACTATCTTGTGTTTGGTGACACTTAAATCTATGACACCAGTCGCTGTCCACATCTTCTGAATCTCTCTCAAATTCTTGAAAGGACTTTGTATCATAATCCTCCAGTGGCTCACAGGTTATCAGGCTGCTTCTGCACCTTTTCTCTTCCACATTTTTTTCTTCCTCTTCACCTTTATAAAAAATAAGCTTGGATACGTCACTTCTTTGGCAATTTTGTTCACCCATAACCATCACAATGAGGAGAAAATAAACTCTTAAGTTATGCAACTCTGTGTGTAACAAATCCAACAATAATTTCACTTTTCACATTTTAAAAATTTTTGAAATTTGTGAAATTCTGCTGTGAAAAAGCCACGCATCACGACCTGGCTGCGTTTTTTTATTCTCAGTGTGCCTTCATCTTTAAAAATTAAAACCAGAACCAGCTTAATATTTATGTGCAACATAGAAGTAAATATTCCCATTTTTTGATAATAAAAATCTGAATCCTAACCACTGCGGAGGTCACTGAAGAAGCTGTGAAAGTCAAGTCGGACAAGATCATCATGAATTCGAGCCTGGCCCTTATCGAGTTCACTCAAATGACCGCACTATATGTCACATTGTTCAACCCAAGCCTTGTGCTCGCAGATGTGCAGCCTCGGATATGAATGAGCTTTTGTTGAGGGCACTGAAAAGGCCTCTTTGTCGCTTTAGCGCACTAGAAACCTTTGCAGATCTCTATATAGACAGAAATATTCTCCACGATTTTCCTGCTTCGTTTTCTATGATTTCACGTTCAGGTTGATGCTTCCAGGATAAGTTTGGCACAAGTACAGATAAAAACTGGTTGAAGAACAATCCTATGCATGTCTTTCTACACTGTTGTTGAATGGAGCTGTGTGTACAGTACAAAGGAGGAGGAGGTTAAATTATCCTCCAGCTTAACATCATCACTTTAGAGCCTGTGCATCAGGAATGAAGAAGTGCTAATTGGCTCATCTAGGAGTTAAACAGCCTTGAGCTTTCCACTGGTGTCACTGGAACTGAGGCTTCTTGTGCTGCTCTCCATACTGTAGGTTCTTTGGCAGTGGAGCTGAAAACCAAAAGCAATTTTAAGCTACATGAGCGACATCAGGACTCTAAACTGAACTGAGTCAAAGTTTCAAAGGCAAAACAACAAAAAAAAAAAGAATGATCACACTGTTCAATTCAATGCTTACTTGTGAGCAACAAAATCATCAAAAGGCACTTAATGAGACAAATGTGTCCAGTTCATATCCAATCATCTAGTTGCATACAGTTCAGTTGAAATGCAATACAGTCATAACAGGTTAAATATTTAATTGGTAATATTATGAAGACACATCTAGCAGCTCAACATTAGCTGTTCTCTGTGCTGACCAGAAGACTGGAAGGAGACACACACACAGTAAAAACAGAGCACAGAAACACCGAGTCAGGAGTTCTGTTGAGGGAAAAGAAACAAATAAAAAAGAGAGAAGATGTGGTTTATAGTTGAAATGTCAGTGGCACTCTGCAGGACAGAAATGCAGCTGACCTAAGAGGCACTGTGACAGAATTATTTCTATACAAGAACAAACAAAACGAGCAAATATATTTAATATAATATATATTTTTTAAGTTGCTCTCCACTATAAAGAGATGCTAAAAGCACTGAAATATGAGTACTTTTAAAAAGAAAACAAAGTTAAGTACAAATGATAGCATTGTCTTCTTCAGAAAGACGAGACAGGTAAAACTAAAATACCAACAGAATATATTTTCTATGCAGCGGAAAAAAAGAGAGTGCACATGTGTAATGTTTGCGAGATTTTTTCCAGATACACTGTCTGGGAGAAAGGCACAGCTAAGCTGAAGGACTGAGCTGGGAGTACTTTCTACATGGAAGAAAAACACAGAGAACACACATTCTTGAAAGAAACAATATCTGTATGTGGCTCCAACCAAAACAGTTCTTTTGTCTGCGTTTTGTCCTATCATTAGAATGTAAAATACTTGTTTCTATATAAAAAAAAAAAAATAAAAAAAATAAGAACAGCCGCTCTGAGCGGCTGTGTTTCTTTGGGTCTGCTGAAAAACTGAGTTGCAAAACAACTCATTAACTTCAGCAGCCATCTTGAATGTTTTTAATAATTGTAGCCTTAAGACGCACTGTCGCATTATCTAATCAAAGTCCAAATTCGTGTGAAATCTGTCGCTTAACTTAGACAGATTTCACATGGAGCTGTCTTAATGATTGAGGTCGTTTTGACTTTCGCTCAGTGACGGCGCATCGTCGTCACGCTTGAGGCTTTAAAAGCAGAAAGAAAAAGGTTTACATTCACCCTTAATAAAGTGAGTCTAATGCCAGCATCCTATTATTGTCTGTCCTTGATTCAGTGATTCTGAACACAGAAATTAAAAGTTAGTAATGAAACATTCTTCCTCCATTAGGTATGATGGTTGGGTTAAATTGTGTTCATTTGTTTTCTGTTCTCAGGGCCAGCAGAAGCCTCCAAAGATGTGTAAGTACATGAGTCATTTTTAAGAATTTGAAAAAATTTACAAAGCTCTGTAGGACATAAATCAAAGCTAAAATCAAGTTTCTGGTAAAATTTGCAATCATTGCCTTCAAGTTTTTATAGCAAAAGTAGTGCAATTGTGAAATAGAACAGAAATTATGCATGGCTTTCAAAAAGAAGGTTTCTGTTAAAAGAAAGGCATAACTAGTGTCAATCAATGTCTGACGCAAAATACAAGTGCATTTCAATAAATTATTACGTAAAAGTTAATCTAAAATCTATTGAATTTGTGGCAGGTATATTGAACATTTGAAAAAAAATCTATTTTGTTTGTGTATTTGAGGGCTCATTCTGGGGCGTTTTTTTTTTTTTCCATTAATACTTTTCTGAAAAGGACAGGAGAAGCAACATTACTAAAGCCTTAACTGGAAAAATTGATAATGGGTGTACTTGAATTTTAATTTTATTCTATTTTTTTCAAACTGTGTGCTTTTCATTTTAGTAGTACTTCCCAGAAAACAGCCTTGGTGGGTCCCAAAAAGCTACTTATCGATCAATTTTCTTGTCAGTGTTAAAATGAAAATCAAACATGTGTTAAGACTCAACCACAGTGAAGGAATACATATTAACCTGGTCAGGATTTAGATTTCCAGTAAAAAAAATAGATTAATTCACTGTAACAGGGATAAATTTACAAGCAGGTGTGTGTCTACTTTGTACCTTAAATCAGCATGTATGTTTCCTGGAAGCCATCTGAGCAGCCAGGTTCAGCCCTTGAGAGCTGACTGACGAGTGCTAACTACCTGAAGCTAATCAGAGCTTCCTAAAACTGAACTACGCATCAAAATATCACAAACAAATGTAGACCACACTCATTTTGTCGCATACATACAAACTCTTTCTTTATCTATCTACTGCAATGCCCGTCAAAAAGGACTTCCTAACCCATTTCTCCGAACCCTGATTTCATCCTTTGGTTTTACCAATCAAGCAGAGTAAGCATGCTAGGTCAAGTCTTTAGGGACCCACAAAGTGGTCGAATCCCAGCGGTCTACTTTAGTGCCTACTTAGTTCCTTCCAAGATGAAACAAACAAACAAAACAAGCACACGCTCGCATTTTATGTTCAAAAGAAAAGAATCTGCAAACAGAACAGCCTCCAAGCTGAGTATTTTTGGTGTTTTGTCCCCGGCGCAGCTTCATGTGAGCTCTGCGACAACAACACGCTGCAAGCAGCTGATTGTTCAATAACCTCAGCTGAAACGATAATTGCCAATTCCATGTGCCGCATCGTCAGCTGCTGCCACCGGGGAATGATCCGTATTCCCTGCGGCTCGCCGTAAATGTTCCGCAGCGCAGCTGAAACAAAACACACCCAGGAGTCCAGCGGCCTCTTCTTCTCAGAGCTTCAGGTGTTTTTGTGCCAGGCTGTGAACGCTGACCTGACCTGTGATTCTTCTCTCAATCAGGACAGAAGATCCCTCGGCAGACGATGAGAAAAGAAGGTATTCTGTTGACGCTTCTGAGGTTTTCGGTTGACATGTAGCTTTTTGTGAAACAATCAGTATTTTCTGCAAGAACTGTAACCAACAACATCTGCTAGTAAGGCAGATAGTATTATATATATAAAAAAGTATTCATATCCCTTTAACTTCCTTTTATTTTGTCTCATTTCAACCTGTTAACTTTGACCAACGCCTTTGTTTTTGCTCATTAAAAGCTTCTAAACAGCACGATACTGCCACCACCATGTTTCACAATGGGTATAGTGTTTTTTGGTGTTCTAAATAATGCCAACATGTAGGCAAGAATTTAAGTTTTCCACGTGAACTGAGCATATTCTTCCACATGCTTGCCATGTCTCCTTCATGGCTTCTTGCGAACTGCAAACAGGACTTCTTCTTCTCCTGACTGTTTATAGATTCAGGGACTTTCGAAGTCAATCCGTTTCATATAACTTCATTTAAATGAACATAGTAAAGGTTTAATTAATGCTCTTCTTGTTACATTTTTCACTTTTAAGTGGACAATCATTTCTTGGTAGGCTTACCATTATGTTATACTTTTTCTACTTCCATATGATGGATTGAACAGAGCTCTGTGAAATGTTTAAAGCTCGGAAAATTGTTTTGTAACCCAATTCTGCTTTAAATGGCTCAATGACACCTTTTCTGACTATAAAATAAGCTGAAGACAAAAGTGTGCAATATTCTCAAGATTTTTGAAATATTTTTTTTCTTCCATTTTTTCAGTCTTTTGGTTCTAAAAAAAAATCTGAAAAAGTTCAAGAGAATTTTTCACAAAGGACTGAAATTTCTTAAGAGTTGAAACTAAAATAAAATAAATTCTATGAACATATTATTGTTAGCTGAATTTAATCTTACTGTTTCTACTCAAAATATAACTCTGACAAATTACATTGCACTAACATAATGTCTTCTCCTGTCCTCAGGAATTATGGCGGTGTGTATGTGGGTCTGCCTGCGGACCTGACCACAGTAGCTGCTAGTCAGTCTAAATCCACACAGAAAGGTGAACATCTGCTGCACACGTTCTAATTTTAAACAACTTTGACATTGAAGTGTATTTATGAGGCACATCTGAACATAGACGCTTAATAATCTCCATCAGATGAGCTACAGCAACATGCAAAGCAGCCACTCACCTCATTGTCAGAGTCCAAAAATTTGATCCGTTAAAAGAAAAATATGTCAACCTTGAAAATGTTCATGCTATTTATTAGCTCTGTTTGCAAAGTGGACAGTGAAACTGATTCAATTCAAGAAGCAGCAATGTACTGGAAAATCATAATACAGGGTATTTTTCTTCTTTCTTTTACATTTTTTGTGCTGTTTTAGTTGTCCTTGCTGAAGTTTGATAAAACCGATTGTATTTTGAGACGTATCATTCCCTATTTTAACTGATCTCTATCAGTTTTGAAGAGAAACAGAAAGATCAGAGACGGTAAAAGATTGAAAATGTCAAACAATGTCCCTACAAATAACTTGTTGCTGTGCATTTTTCTTCTTCTTCTTCTTACAGACTAGCAGCTACAGAATGGAGTCCAAAACAGGTACCTGAAAAAACAATAATACAGATTATTTGGCTGTTTCTTTTTGTTTTTTTCAAAATGATCCAGAACCAAAAATATTCATTACCGCAACATTTTCTCTGTTTAAAAATTTCTAATGGGACCACTGACAATATTTATACTAGATGTTTACAATAATAATAAAAAAAAACAATCCAGTTATGGATTAATTGGGATGAGCACTAAATAAACTTCAGAAATGTATTTCTTGGTAAGGACAAGTTCAGGAAGCTAAATTCCTGGAAGCATTTAAATTAAGATTAGAAATGCATATGCTAAAGAAAAATATGCATTTTCTTATAATTACCTAAATGTTCGAATATTATAATTACATAAAACGATGTTAAGTTGTAAGAGTAATTAAAAAATTGTACATTCATTATCTGAAATGTATTAAACCACTGCATGGCCATGTGTTGCAGTACAGTTTGAATTTGCTTTGTACCTCAGCCTTACCCATAAGTCAGTGGGCGGGGCTACAATGTGAAGTTGACTTGTGCTGGTTAACCAATCAGATGTCTGATGAGCCACAGTGACAACTGAAACAAGTAAATAATGCTAGAACAATTATTTGTCATTTCATGTGACTAACTGAAGTTTTAATCACAGATTTAAATATTTAGTTATTTATTTATTCAGTTAATTATCTACCAGGTATCGTATTTAATGTAATCATGACAGTTTAATCACATGCATAAAAAGTTATTTGGACTGAGTTCATTTTAGCTCTACATGAAAAGCTAACTCAAAAACTGTTGACTTTTATATTGTTTGGTCTCAACAGGACCCTACAGTTGAGTCACCCAGAGACCGTCACATTACAAGCAGAGAGCATCTCGCCGCTCTGGTTCTGGTAGAAAATGGACTAAATAAGGACTTCCAGAGTCACACTGAGCAAAAGACAGGAACTAGCAGAGCGACAGAAGGTGGAGTGATGTTTGGATGCATACAGCATCAGCCACCGCCCTTTATCCTTGAGAACAAAAGACGAAGAAAGAGGAATCCCAGACAGGCGCCCCACGCTGCGAGGAGCAGCTGAAGGTGGTATCAGTGGACCCGCTCCCCCCTCTCTCTGTCTCTCCCTCTCAGGAAACGATGGAGGATACAGCCAACTTCACAGTTGAATGTGTGGGAATCACACAATCTCCCCAAACTCCCTTGGCAATAATATTTTCTGCTAATTATATCACTACAGTGCATAAATGCTTAATTGCAAAGTAGACTGAACGTGTTGCTGGTGATGAAAATAGAATTTATTGCAATCAAGGACCTGCTGTTGCATTGGGAAAGTGAGATATTATTCTCAATAATCGCTCTCAGAGCTGAAATGAAGCTTGTTTTACACGATGTTCTGGGTGTGGTCACCTAACCTCATTCCATGCAACGATTTTATGTATCTGTCGTGCTTGTTCTCCCTTCAGCATTATGATTTTTTTTTGCTCAAAAAAAAAGAAGCTCAGAATACAATACCTTTAAAGCCAAAAATGGGAGATTTTCTTAAAGTTTTCATAAGCTGAACTGGCAACTTCTTTTCTCACACCACAGCATAAATGTAGATTTGCAAAAACAGCCTAATCTTGGAAGAGACTGAAAGGAAGCAGCTCAAAAAGAAACATAGAAACGGTGAATCCGTCTTCAATCCTTCCCCCCCGCCCCCCACACTATATAACTGAACTCCATGTTGTTTAGTCAGTGTGTAATATTTGAAAGAAAATATGTGTTGAATTGTGCAATTTTCTTTTTGTCAACAAACACCACAAGAAAAGATGAAAATGAAGTTTTTATTGAAGTACAGCTTATATTGTGATATTTACTGTGCCTTGCGGAGACGTTCCCACCCCTTAAACGTCTTCACATTTTGTCACGTTGCCAGAAACACCAGTGGATTTTATTGAGATTTTCTGTGATTATCCAACACAAAGTGGTGCACTGTTAAAAAAAAAAAAAAAAAAAATATCATGCATGGCTTTCGAGTCCTTTTATAGATTAAAACTTGAAAATTATGCTAGTCCATCACATAAAATCCTAATAAAACACAGCAAAGTTTGTGGTTACATTATGAGAAAATGTGAGAACATTCAAGAGATGGGAATACTTTATCAAAGCTTTTTAAACTCTTTGTACCCTTTATATTTGCAAATTATTGACTACTGAATCAAATCATGTTTCGTTCTGCTAAGCGGCATGTCAAAAGTGTGCAGAAATGTTTGATCAGTGTGGGGGATTAAAAAAAAAAAAGAGAATCTGGAAATAAACTCAAGAAGAATCTACAGAAATTCTATTCTGACTTGCTAAGAGCACAAATGAGTAAAGATTTCCAATGAGGAAATATGGAAATCCATCTATTTTGGACTTCTGTGATGTACTTGCAGTCTGTACAGGTTCTTTGTACCCCGCTCTTTGCCTAATGGGATTTTCTCCAACACCTCTGCAAACCCTGAACATGGATAAGAGAATATTGAAAAGGAATAAACTGAATGAATTTTTAATGTTTCTCTGTGGCTTTAGGACAGCATCCCTAGCTGAATACTAAGTCAAGAATATTTTTTTTGCAGACATCTTGTAGCTTTTGAAATAACCAAAAGCTACAAATAAATTAATCCGGCAAGTTCATGTAATCTTTTTTGGACGACATCAAGATGTTTGAGCCTTGCGATGCCTCCAACATTGTGCGCATCACAGCGAAATGCTACCGGTTGATGAGGAAAACAGCAGATCCTCACACCCTCTGCATAAATATAGTTGTGGACAAGATCACTGGTGCCTATTGTTCTTGCAAGGCTGGGTAAGTCGGGCATTCATGGTTTTAAGGGTTCCTTTTGAAATCAGTGATTTCTGTTGTTGGCAAATGTTTGAGTGTGCCTAGACCTGATAGACTGTACTCGGTGCTAGCGTGGCTAACACGATTACAGTTTCCTAAAAAGCCTTTTCAGGTAAAATAAAATCATTAATGTGTGTCAGATATGGTACACATTGCATATTGATCTGTTTAGCTAATGTAAGACTGTGTAACAGACAGGCTTCAAGGTGTAGAAGTATCGTACTGCCATTATGCTGTACTTAGCTAAAAGGTTTTCATAATGGATGTTTTTATTACTGAAGCTGTAATGCAGAATCTCAAATGGATAAACAATCACTCAAAAATATCTCCATTCACTAAACACAAAGAAAGCAAAGCAATAATACTTAACACCAGCACACACTCCTTTGTTCTTATTGATCCTACGACGGTTGAGCTGCAAAAGCTTTGATCCAAGCGAAGCATTCCGTTTCAGATACCCCACTGACAGTGGAGAACCATTCTTTTTCGAGTCCTGACGCAAAAACTTTATGCCGGTCTGCTAGTCCACAATGTACATTGGCATGTGTTAGCATGTGTCTACTACTGTAGCTTGTGTTTGTGAGACGGTCACGCACGTGGTAGCTGCGCTGGGACGTGAAATGGGCATTAGCCAATGAAACGCGGCCCCTGTGTTAAGGTCCATGACGTATCAGCGCATTTAATCGATAATAACACGCTTTTTTATTACTGGAAACCATATTCAAATATCTATCAAAGCTACATTTATAAACAACTGTATTTTTAAGTATGTTTTTAATACATAGTTCACCATATTTAAATATGCTTAGTGGCTATAACAATAGAATAGGAATGGAATATTCTGATGTCGAGGTAATTTATTTAATAAATTATTTAGTAATATCAATACATATTTTATAACTATACAAACACAAATAAAAAATGATTATAATGACACAAA
>NW_015113483.1:29566-57849 GCF_001443285.1 Poecilia latipinna | reverse complement strand
GTGAATCCGTCAAAAACGGAAGATTTTTTTTTCTTCACTTTTGACACAGTTAAAGAATTACATATAAATAATAGTATTTACCACCTGTGTAAACTTTGCTGGTGAATGTTATAATAAGTTTTATAATATATGTTACATTGTTTCATTTCTAATGTAGGCTCTTGTGTCAGATAATCTAAGTCAATGTTAGAGAATAATTAATTTTTTCAGATTTACGGAATCTCAGTTAGCCTGGTAGAAACATAAAGTCACTCCCTAAATTTAAAACCGAACTTAAAACACACCTTTTTAGATCTGCCTTTTCAATATGACACAATTGGTTTGCTTGATTTTTATATAGATTTTTTTTACATAGATTTATATATAGATTTCATATAGATACATTGTTGTGTATTTATTCTATTTATTTTTAATTGCTACATTTTTATTGTTGCTGTTACTTTTGCTCTTTGTACGGTGTCCTTGAGTGCCAGAAAGGCGCCTTTGAAATAAAATGTATTATTATTATTATTATTATTATTATTATTATTATTATTATTATTATTATTATTATTATTATTATCTCGCCGGCGGAGATAAATACAGTAAAGTAATATTCTAATCACAAAATATACACAATAATATGTCCATCTTACTTGTGAAATGGTGTTTGTGGAGCCCTCACATCAATAGTCCATCGATCCGAATAACAATATCCCTCAGTGCTGAGGCATCTTCTGCTGTTTTGGTTGAGCAAAATAGGAGGGACGACCGCTCCAAGATGGCCGCCGTATTTCCTGCGCCGGAGCAGCCAATGCGGGGTCTACCTATTTATGTCTATGGACATGAATACGGGGTCTACTCTTATATTATGTCTATGTTGCTACACACTCATGTACAGTAGGTGGCGGTATGCACCTGAAACTCGCTTGCGATCCGCCATAGTAAAAAAGAAGAAGAAGAGCTACGTCGGCCACTCCCACACGCCTCTCCTGATCTGAACAAAGAGACAAACACTGGTAAGCATCTACAAAGAAACATTAACAAAGAAAACATTTATCATACATTTACGTCTAACAGAAGGAAAATTCAAATTAACTAATGATTCAGAAGAGTTTACTTTAAAAACACTGGCTTGGATGTAAATTGTAACATAATGCTATCACTAGCATACACGAGATAGTATATGAAGGCAAAAAAGCGATGTTAAACTAAAGCATCACGAAAAGCTATAAAACAAGATGCAATAAATTATGGAAACATTAAATGGACGAATGATGAATAAGTAAAATGTAAGGCAGTTTGTGACACTGTAATTTAGGAGGGAGCAAGAAGTAAAAGTGGATGAAAATAAGGTACCCCAATATTTTAGCAATATTTGTAGTCACTTAGCTTTTAGGTATCACACCACCAACAGGTAAAAAGCCTAGTTGTTCAGCTCTCTCTTTTTGAAACTAAGTTGTTTTCCCCAGATAAATGGTCGCACTCCCGTCAAGGATATTTATTTATTTTTTCTGTAAACAAACAGCTGCTTGTCCAGTCAGCTGGCCATTCAAGATGAAGGAGGGGAATATCTGAAACAGGCAGGAAATAAGAATTAGATACTGCTGCTTTTTTTTCTTTCTTTTTTTTTAAATCAATTACACTGCTGCAAAACTGCATAAAATCTTAGGTTTCATGAACTAGTTTCACACAAATTCTAACAAATAAATGTGCAGAATGTGTAGGAGAAATGGATAACATCATAAACATTTCTCTGTCTGTTTTGTATTCTTTTCCTGCCTCAGCTGGCCTCTCCCTGTACCAACCAGAGGCCTGGCTGTGGCGTTTCCAGCATGTTGTGCTGCCGGTCTTTCCCTCTTTTATCAGTCTCATGATGCCCTTTACAGTTGTGATGAATTTCACTTCCTTTGCCTCTATCGGCTCAGTTTTTCCAGGCTGCAGGGTATAGAACGTCTAAGACCAAACGGTTTGATGTAATTTACTGTAGAAATCCCATCCAGATGCTGCGGTACAGCATGCTGCGTTAATGTAGGAGGCGTAGGCGTAGCTGAGAGGTAGCATGTTGATAAGGTGTAATGTAGGCTTGATGCTAATGATGGGCCAAGATACTTTCTTTTGGGCAGATCCTTTCCGCCCCCCCACAATTTAGCTTACAAACCATGTGGATTTGGTAACAGTGGTGACAAAAACCATGAAATATATTAAAGATCAGGTGGTTGGGTGTTTTTTCAGTCATTTACAGTTCTACCAGCACACAGTCTTTCAAATTACCCAGTGCAACATTAAGATAGGAGCAGGTGTTAAATTTACTGATAGAAAGGGAATGGCAGACAGGATCAGGACAGATTAAACTGAAAAAACGGATTTATCTTTAGAGACCAAACTTTTCCTTTTATTTTGATGTACTGACCACAGATGCCAGATTTAACCTTTCACACACAGTTACCTGTTCCTACCAGTTTGTTGAAATTGCCCTTGCTAGACAGTTAGTCAAAAGCCTTTTTACTCTCGGCCAACAAATGTGAGTCTCGCAAGAATATTTTATGTGTCTGAGGTGCTATGATTGAAAGCTGTTAACCTGGATGTCTGTCTGTACCATCAAGAGTCAATTAATTACAAATGATTTTATGACTTAAAAATTCACAAAAGATTGAATTTCACTTTAAATAATGGTTAATTTGTTAAATTTTGAAAGTGAGACTTTTTATTCCTCAGAGTGATTGCATTTCTGAAGCCTTAGATGAGGAACACAAGTCCGGAAATAGTTTTAAATGTTGTACACCTTTGATTTTAAGATTGAGTTGGAGAAAAAAAATATTCAAAGTGTGTATTTTTTTACTCTTGTTAACAAAATGCCCCAAATGCCCCCGTGGTTGGCTAATCAGCTTGTGATGTTGTGTT
Source organism: Poecilia latipinna (assembly GCF_001443285.1). Lineage (NCBI taxonomy): Eukaryota > Metazoa > Chordata > Actinopteri > Cyprinodontiformes > Poeciliidae > Poecilia > Poecilia latipinna. Next base: position 54,966 of record NW_015113483.1, on the reverse strand, counting down.
TTTTTTCCTAGAGTTATCATGGTACCATAACTCCTGGACCATGGGTGTTAAATAGTCTGGGATTTATGGTAATAAATAGATTTATGGAAATAATGTGATTGGCAGTAAACATAGTCCTATTTTTAGCATTATTAACTGATTAATAAAATATTGTAGTTGTGGTAAGCATAACTAAAATATTTTAAATATTTACTAAAATATCTCCTCAATTCTTTTTAAATATTTTGAGGAAGAATTTCTCCATTAGATTAATTTTTCAAGAGATATAAATTGGTTTCTTACTTCAGACAATCTTAAAATTCTGCATTAGTTTTACATTGACTGCACTACTTTTGTTCAAATGTATCATTTTTAGATATTTTTATGTCGGACGCCTCTAAACCATTTTGTGCTGAAATATATTATGATTTTACAGACAATGATGGTACCACACTCGTTTAAGTCATTTACAACTCAACAGTCTCTCTGTCAGAATCTGAGTTCAAACTAAAATTCAAGCACCTCCTTTCTCCCTGCTTCACACCTGTGCAAAAAGCTGTCCAAATCACTGACAAAAATAAACTTAACTGTGAAGGGAGAAAAAGATACGGCGGGTAAAACAAGAGATGAACACATCACCAATTGTTTTTTGTTTTTTTGAATAAGCCTATTTTTAAAGGTGCTACTGATGTGAAATTCTCAGCAGATGTTGATAACAACCCATCCAGCCCAGATGTGCAAAGAAACCACTGCTGTCCATAAATTACATGCAATAAAATGTAATGGGGGGGGGAGGGGTATTGCACACATAACAAAGAGAGGTTGCTTGGAGGAATGGAAAGTCATGACATCAACTTAAATCTATCAGTAATTGGAAAGCAAACGTGCTACTTAATGGAAATTAATACCGGCTGGTTCAGTCCCAACTGACGGCCCACAAAAAGGTTTCTCATTAGCAAAGTGTCTCAAGAACTTCTAAGCCTTATTGTTGCTTAAAGTACTGATTGTCATTTGATGTTGTAGAGGTAAAGGTAGGTTTATTTATGGAGCACATTTTCAGCAACAAGCCAATACAAAGTGCTTGTATCGTCTCTGCAGGACCCAACTGCAGAGACGATTTAAAAACAGTTTTTAATTTAAAAATAATTTATGGCTATCTGTGGTTGGATTTCTTTGCATGTGGGGACATAAATAGTTTCTGTTGACATTTGGACAACTTTCATGTCATTTGCACACTTGGAAGTAAATTTTCTGAAAGCAAACTGATGTGAATCACGTATTTGTCTATATTAATCATGGTTCCTAAAAAAACCCAAAAGTATTCCTGAGAAATTGGGATTTTCGGTGAACCGAGAAGCTTGCATCTGGAATGACATTTTCTAATTCCTACCCTCCTCAATGATCAATGGAAAATTCATTATTGGCACTACAGCAAAAAACCTTCTTGCTTTTTGAATGCTTTTCCAGGGATTTTGATGATTTGTCTTTAGAGACGAGCTCTCGGTCATTGAGGTTGGAACCCTCTGTGCCATCACCCTAATTTTTAGCTCCCTCACTGTTGGATAGAAATCAGGACTGTTGCATTGCGGTGTGCTACAGCTTCTTTATCCCAGAAGGGTTAAAAAAAGGTTATTTTGCAAACCATGCATGTAACAAATCTTACTGAAATACTCCTACTGAACCAAATAGTCCACACTGAATTAGATGGAAAAAAAATGTCTTGCTTTCCAAATGAGATTTTTTTTTTTTTTTTCAAAAACGGGTAGTGCAACTGTTTCCCTTCTAAAAAGTTATCATTATAAGGAGAACAGAATGTGCTTAGATGGGAACCAGTTTTCATGAGCCACTATGTTATTTTTCAAGAAAATTTGATCAGATGCCCTATTTATAAAAACTGGTTATTGGTCATTTAAGTAAAGTACACATTAATAATGAATAATGCACAGTTTGAAAATTGACCTTCAACCACTGCAATATTAATAACTACTCTTAAATTATTTATGGTACAATACTCATTAACTGGTCTATGTGAGCAGATGCGAGGCTGAACTACTGTTTCATATCGCTTTTCATATCGCTTAGTTGTTGTATTAATGCACCTTTTAAACTTAATATTTTACTTTGAAGTGTGGTCTTTTACTTTAGTAATGATGTGAATGCCTAAATAATTAAAGCTATTGAAGAGCATTGATAAAAAAGGACCAAAGTTTATTCTACTGAAATTGTCATTGGAATTGTTGATGATAAATCTTAACCACAGGAATACACTTTTCCAACAGAACAGACAAGCAGAGGAGAGTGAGACATTACAAAGCCATCAGTAGTTAAACTATTATTCAGAGACTCCTTTTTTTTTCTCTTCAAGTCTTTAAGTAGTTGGGTTAGCCAGGCTCTTCTCGAGCCAAGAGTACTCCTGCAGATGGTCGAGCAATAATTTACAGCCTGGATTGTACCAGTTCCACAAAAGCTAGTCATGAATCAGTCACAGCTCACTGGGATGACCCAGCTCCCTTTGGGGCATTCCAGAGAAAGAGGAGGAGAAAAGGAACAGGGATTATGGTGTCAAATGCAGCAGAGAGATCAAGGAGGACCAAGATGACAGGCAGTTCCAGAGAATGCAGCCATAAGCACACAGTGTAACAGTACGAAGGGCATTCTCTGCATAATCTCTTCGTATAGTGTGAAATAATCAGTGGTTAGTTTTTTTAATCAAAACACCAAGAAAATAATTATTTCTCATTGATTTTAAACACCAAAAAAAAAAAAGCATGTAAAATACACGCCCTGATAAACGACTATTCAATATTTAAGAAGTGGTATTTACCATTGAGGATATTTGCATCTGATCTAATATTGTGTGTCGACTGTAAGTAAATGGTAATTCTGCAATTAGTTCTTGGTCAGAGTGTTGCTCACTATCTCCTATTTAAACTAACGTTGCTCTAATTACAAAGTATAATTACTGTGTAAACACCGCTGCTCCAAGCAAACCGAGAAAAATAGAAAAGTCAAAAACTGAGATTCATATTCTAAATGTATGTGAAATCTATTCTACATAATCTTTTTTTTTTTGTTTGCATTTCACACATGGTAAATTTACTATGATAACTCCAGCTTTATCACCCAATCCAGTAACGTGTAACAGCTGGCTGTTCGGTTTATGGTTAACGAGATGTGAATTTAAGTCGTGGAACACAATGGTTGCAGTTCCTTTCAGATGTTTGATTTATTGATTGATTTGTTCTTACCCACCATTCAGTGAATGAAGTAAAAATAATTACAGTAATTTAAATTAAAACTACCATGGAAGCGGAGCTATTTTTTTAAAACCCTGATTTGGTCATCTTCACATCGCTTCTTGCTTAGAATATGCATGAAGCTAAATTCTAAAATCAAACAAAAGTTACAGATTGTGTTATAGAACTGGTACATATTGATATTTAATTTGTTTTGACATTGACATTTTATTAGTTACGGTATAAAAAAAAACACATTGCAAACGATTAAATTTCAATTCCTACACACATGAACATGTTAAAATGCAACCAGCTGCTATTAGACTGTGCCTGCTATCTCTGAATTTAACCAAAAATTAACACATTCTATGTTAATCACTGATGTCCTAAAAACACCTAGAATGAGCAATTATTGACAAGGAAAAAACATAAGATTGATCAAGTACAGCCGTTTATGATGAAAGACCTTTGAATCCTTCGTGCGCACAGCTGTGGGTATTGATTGTGGTCTTTGCTGAAACATATCTGCCTTCTGAAAGCAGCTAGTACACGACTCGTGGGATTGAGCTCGTTCCTCTGAGTTGCCATAGACAAACAGCCTGACAAAGCGAGGATTGCCAAAAAAATCTTTTGTGCAGTCCTAGTACGGAGCGATCAATCACAGACCCATCTTTGTAATTGACTGCGTCGGTTGTGGGTTGAGGGAAGTCAGGTCAGCTTTTCATTGCACAGAAACTGTAAGTGTGCTGCAAGAAATCACCCGGGGTCTTCATATGCAGTGCAATGTGACAAAAGTTTACATTTAGATCAGGTTTGTCTTACCTTCCCTTTGCATGCATACAGTCGCAAGTCAGCAACAAATATGTCATCTGACGGAAAATAAGGTATCTTTACATATGGTGTCATTTTCACAAACAACAAAAATCTCATCCACATCTAATAACGCCAAATTCTTTTGTTGATGAAAACCACTGGTAGGTTATTTCACTTATAACACGGTAAAAATGTTTTAGGAGTGAAATGCTTGTGGAACTAGTACTTTTTAAATCAATATTGAGAAATTATTGACTTAAAACAAGCCCCTATATCTTGCTGAAAAGTTATTTAAGTTAGTTTAATCTTAATTCAAGTGTACTAAGATATTTGCACTAGAAACTAGACCAAAAATGATTAAGATTTTGTATTTTTGCATTGTTCTCTTATGTTCTTTACCAGACCTGAACAGAAAAGTCATATTTAAATACATATTCAAATGACACACAGGCTAAATCGGATTCACTAATTTGGTGAATTTTGAAGGCGTCTTGTTCTGTCGTATTTTATTTTGGGGTAACAGAGTGAATACAGTTGCAAAGCCCACTTTTCATGTATTTCTTTGCAAAAGTTTTGAAAATCATGTTAACCTTTCCTCTGTTTCAAAGACTTGAACTATCACATCAAGTCAAATCAAATAAAAAAACCTTTAGGTTTGTAGTTGAATCGAGGTAAAATCTGAGAAGGTGCTATATGGTGCTTGATGCTACATTTTTTTTTTGTTGACAAAATCAAGTATTTCACATTACAGTTATTTAACAACATTTAAACACGTCGCTCTAAATTCATATTGTTATGGTACTGTCAGAACTAAATTAATAAAGAAAAAAATAGAAATATTTCCTATCAAAACGATGAAGAACAGTACATTACCTGTATTACTTCATAAAAATCACAAGTTATTATTCCCATTTAAACAAATCAAACTGCCGGATGCCGAACGGAACATGTTGCTAACGGCTTACTGCCGTTAGGAGCAGAGCTAAGTAGCTAGCCAAACACTCTTCGCACACATTAAACCAAGATAACTAATCCGTGACGCAAAACAAAATGCATACAAAGTCGCACATACAGGGCTAGCATTCATCCATATCATTCTCCTGAATAATTTCTTACATATAAGAGGGACAATTATAAGAGAAGAAATGACCACAGATGAAACCAGTGCGCCTTCATTTACTCTTGTATTGAATGTAAAGAGCGCACGAGTCCCCCTAGTGGACTCTTTTGACTATGGCGCCTTCGCACCGCTCTTTCAGACAAAGGATCCAACTACATTCCTTGCACACACAAAATCAAACTAAATTAATGCAGATAATCAAACAATTGGATCTAATATTAACAAGGTCAAATGAGTATCATACCCTGCAACATTTTCGCTTTAGAAGTTCCAGGCAGCAATGGTTTGCGGAGTGAGAGCGCCACTTTAGCGGCGTGCCTCGTGTCTCGATGCAAACCTTTTGACTTCATCTTATACAAAGCAGTGTTTCCATAACGTATACGTCCTCTCACATATGTACTGTGTGTTTTACGTCAGATAGAGATCTCAGAGTGTGTGAGCTGTTGGCGCTACGTGATGGAGAACACGTCCTTAATCGCATCATCGGTGCATCTGGCCCATTAGGACTGTTCTTTCTCCGGCTGAAATTTGGTAAACACCGGCGTTTCCCCAGATCTGCTCCTCGCTGTTGTGGTCTCTGCATAATTCACTCCAAACGGCAACTGTACTACCAGACTGTGTTGAGCAAGAAAAATAATGCCAACAGCTTTATTACTAACTATTTTTTATTTGTATTTAGTTGTCATCAATGTCATGACTAATGCCCATAATTAAAGCACTTAATCAGCAATATTATATGTAGAGTCAGAAACATAAAACAGTCCTTCATTTCATAAAACATCACTGTTTATTGGTGCATGTGCAGCAGACAAATTTGCTGCTTTCATACAGCTGTAATTGTAAAGCCACTTTCTACCAGCAGGTGGCACTGCAGTAACGGCCAAACTCAACTCTATTAAGCCCTGCATGGCTTTTTTGCTTCTATTGAGTGGGACAGTAAAAGGATCAAAGTCAGCTAAACGAAAACCAGATATGCCAACAATACATAAAAAAAAGAAAAAAGTCCCAAGAGCTTTCTAGTTGTTGTTTGTGAGACCAGAGAGATGGCCTAATCTTTGACGCTGCAGATGGTTTTCTAGTTCAATAGCTGTAACTGTCTGCTCATTAATATTTTGGAGAAGAATGAGTGATTAGCTTTTGCTGATTGGCCAACAGGCCCTTGCGAGTCGTTTTTGAGAAATGTGCAGCTGCTTGTTAAACACAATCAAGGATAATGCTTAGTGATTTTTAGACTAATGAGTCTGAAGGCTGATAATTGTTTCGAAAGCAAAAAAAAAAAAAAAATCCCAGTGATTATCTCAGCTTTTAGTCTTCTGCCGAGGATAAATAAACTGCAGACTGGGGGGAAAAACATAAACAAAATGTACATTTATAGAGAAAACAAACACTTCTCTAAAGAGAGCTTTATCTGCTGGCAAATGTTACTGTGTGAGTTGAGGAGCACACGATGTAAAATCACTAACTCAGTGTTGTTCAAAGTGGAATCCACCATTTTCAGTGAATCTAAATTACATAGCACGATAAATCACCTCAAATCTGCAATATGCAAATAAACATCTACCTAAGTAAAACACGTGGAAACAGTGGGTGCATGAAATTTGATCTTTATTTTAAGATGTGGTTTTGTGTTGCTGTAAAACGTTGCATTCATTTTCTGAACAATTTTGAAAGAGTAAAACATAATTGTCTTACAATTTATTTCTCATACAGACCAATTTGCAGAATTGTTTTTGAAATCCATCGAAGGTGATCTAATATCAAAAATTTGCTTTCTTAAAAATGACCCTATGTGTCAAATACATTTGTGGTCCTTTACTGGGTTTTGTTGCCATATGAACCCACATTTGAGCTGCAGAATTTCTCCCCACTGCTTTCCTTGTGGGGGACTTTTGTGTTATTTATTGAAGTTCATGGATATTTATCACTCTTCAGCAACTTGTGCACGACTTATTCTTTCATTCCTGCTTAGACGCATTTCTCAGTCTTGGACATGGAGTGCAACTTATGCGAGCTACAAGCCTGAACACAATTTAACAAGAAAAGCAGTCAAAATGATAGCTGTGCCCTCGGCGACATTGAGTTTAAGATTGAATTAGCTTTGTTTTGGTTTGTTTGGGATTTTGCAATTCAGTTAACTTTACCTGACATCTGTCCTCAGTGCAAAGAGAGACTGAGCAATAAATCACTTTCTGCTATTTGCTTATTCCATCCATTTTAATGTTGCTTCTCCTTTCCTGGCTTATAACACAGATTTCCCTGCGTCCTTAAGAGACGTTGAAAATGAAAATTACTAATTAGCTTAAGAAATGCCATGCGTTCCTTCCTCATGCAATTCTGTGCATGTAAAATACAAATTTAGAAGTGACTGCCTGTTTTCTCTGTGTTCAGACATCACAGACTGCAGATAATTAGACGTACAGTACAGCTTGCATTCTTAAAACATGTCGGGCTCTTTGTCCAAGCCTTCTTCCTTAGTTGACTCTAGTCTGTCTCTCACATTTAACTGTGAGGACGTGAAAGATTCACAGGAACACAGTGCAGTCATCCCACCGAACTCAATTTGACATGTTGCGCCAGGTCGATAAATGATATAAGGTTCTGCATTGTGTCCCCGACCTAAACGTGAATCTCAGAGGGGACAAAAAAATAAAAAAATAAAATACGAGCTGGAAGAGGAGAGAATGCCTGTTCTCCTTTACAGTGTTCTGTTTAACATGTGGATCCATTTAGAGCAGGTGAAGCAATGTTGGAAAGTAGATCCATCTTCTGTTGCATTCCAGGGGCCACTGAAAAACATAAAAGTTAATCCAGGGTGAAACGGGTGGGTTAAATAACGCCTGTCACAAGCCATCAAACGCCGCACATCGCCCCGAACACTACATACTTACTTTTGACATGTATGCAACTTGGAGAAATTCTTCAAATATGTGATTCCTCACTTAGAGCTGAAGGCAGGAACATTTGGAAACTTAGTTAACATTTCATTAAATCTTACCAAATACTTTTGGTTCTTTTTCTTTGCATTTGGATTAAGACAAAACTAACTTATAAGTAACTTTTCAGCAAGACATAGGAGATTGTTTTAAGTCAATTCCTTAATATTGATGAAAAAGTACTAGTTCTTTCTTGTTTTAAGTTAAATTACTTCCAGGATTTTCAACATTAAGTAATTATATTGATAATTACTCCTATATCTTGCTGAAAAGCCACTTGTAAGTTTTTTTCTTTTTAATATACATGTACTAAGACATTTGCAATGCAAACTGGATCAGAAATACTTAGTAAGAATTTGTGTTTTTGCAAAGCACGGGAAATTGTCGCAACCCTCGTTGTCAATTTCGCTTTCGTTTAAAACCTTTTTTGCGTCTCAGTTTCCCCTCAGCGTCGCGCTAGGCGGACGGCAACGCAGCTGATCATCACAAGAAGAAAACAAGTAGACCCAATAGTAGCCACGAAAGACCAGCACTTCCTCCCGGAACCCAAAGCCGGCCTGGAATCGTGCAGGTACAATTCTCTTCTCACCTCACAATTAACCCAGCAATAAATCATTTCACAGCTGCACCATTACATGTGGTCCATTATCCTCCGCAGGCCCTCACTCTGAGATGGGGGTCGATGAAAGAAGGCATGGGGCTACAGCTGGAGTGTTTGAAGTCTGAGAGGTAATGCTTGCGGACCCTCTTGAGAGGCTGTTTGGGGTTCGGGTTGAGAGACTTGCACATTGTTTTACATTAGGCTTCTAATCCCTCTAATGAAGGCCAACTTCGGGGCTCCACTGTTGTGTAAACTCTCGTGCTTTTAATGCCCATGCGGCGGTGACGGAACCAGCTCCCTTTCTTTCATCAGCGCAGCGGCTACACACACAAACAGTTGTTAATCAAGTCAAACCGATGGTGGGAAATCGTGCCGCGTGTATAAACACACATTCTCGAAACGCAATTAGCTCGCAGTGTGCAAAAGTGAGTGTGGAAGTGTGCATGTTCAGCTGCATGTGTTTAATCTGCTCTTAGCAAACAAACCATAGCGCACTAAATCTGGAGACGGAATGATTTTCGTTTCAAGTGGAAAATGATTTTGTCATTCACGGCCTAATTATTGTAAATGTTAATTTCCTGCTTCCTGAACACAGCCTTGATATGTTTGTAGGTTTAACCACATTCTGATTCTGGGGCTACTAAATGACCCGGGTGTTTAGTTGAAGCCTGATTTTCAATCAGAGCTGTGGGGAATTGTTTGGAAAAGGTTTCCTGTATTTAAAAAGTCAGAAAAAGTTTTATCACAGACCTAACTGTATATTCAAAATGTATGTCTTCTTTTGGATGAGTTATTTTTCAAAGTAATAAGAAAATCAAAAAAAATTATTTTACATGTGCTACTTCTCATGTAAATAGGTTAATTTCCTCTTCAAAATGTTCAAGACGAATTCAAAAATGTGTCCTTTTCCAAACTATTTTTAACAAATCTATTTGTAGAAACATCACCTCCCATGACATTTTGCAATATTTGTCATTTTACAACCAAATATTTCAATTTATCTCTTTTAGGATTTCATGTATCATAGTAACATAAAGAAAAAGGATAGTTTTCAGAAATAATAAAGCAATTTCTTTGAGCTCCCCTGAGTCAGCTCTTTATAGAAACAAGTTTTGCTGTGTTTACAGCTTTAAGTATTTTATTTTTTGTATCTCCATCAGCTCCATCATCTAGAAACTGAAATGTTTGCTCATTCTTCTTTGTGCAATAGCTAAAGCTGAGTTAGACTAGAGTGGTAGCATCTGTGAATGTCACTTTTTTTTTTGTCTCATATTCTTCTTTTGATTTAGACCTGTGCTTTGACTCGGGTTTTCTAACACATGAATATGCTTTCATATAAACCATCATAACTCTGTGGTGTTCAGACTTGTTCTTTTTCTCCTGCTGCCAGGTGAACCTCCACTCTTGTCTTTTTCAGGAGTGGACGTCCCAGCTGCTGCCCAGCAACTGTAACATGTCGGCAAATCAGGTGAGTCTCTGATGGTTCAAGCACATCCAAAACTCAAACCACACCACATGAAAGGTCAAATGGATGATCTCACTCTGAATGAGTGCAGAGCAGGGTAAGGGAGGGGCTCTGAGCAGATGAGCAAATAAAGCTCTTTCACAAAATCGTCTTTAAACCGATGTATTAACAAGATAATGCCACAAGGTGGAGCTGTGGTGAAGAAAGTCAGAATGTGCAGAGGATAAACACCCAAGAGATTTCTTTCTGAAATTGTGATGGAATGGCAAAAAAATACAAAGTGATGTTTCTTGACAAATGTTCTAAAGTAAAAAAAAAAAATGCTATTTACATACTAGTATTTCTTTCATGATTGACTTGTGTCTGGCCCAGACAGTGTGAACATCTCATGCTTACCTTCACCACTGAGGTTTCTGCAGTCAAGATATTATATTTCCTTTCTTTCCACTCAGACAGGAAGCTTGTAGCATATAGTGGAAACAAAAAGAATGGTAGACACTGGAGATTGATCTTATTCTGGCTGGATTATTCTTTATAGACGACCTCAACATTAAAGTGTGTTTTCATAACGTTTAATGTGAGAAATGCACAGGTTGTGTAATCCTTCTAAAATTGAATGAACATATTAACACACATTGTATGTGTTTGGTCAAAGACAATGTAAAGGTAAACTTTTTTCAATTTAACATTTCATGCATCAGATTGCAATAATACTTACTGTATTTTCACATAAAGCAAAAATACACTAAACACTGTCATGATTTGATGCCTTTGCTTGACTGGATGGACGGACTGACTGACGGACTTGACTGAAATGCAGAGAGCCACCATTGCTGGTGACTTTCTTGCTGGTACTCCAAAACGCTAGTCTGGTAAAAACCAACCACTTGTTTTACGCTTTGCTTTATGCTGAGGGTCTCAACTCTTGGTTATTGAGAAACAATTGCTTGCTGGAGGTGTGGACTCTGTCGAAGTTTGAAATGTTACCCAGTGGCTGAAGTTTAGCCACTGGGTAACTTCAGCCAGAGTCAACATCTTCAGCCACTTGGCACTGGGTCAAATCTGGGCCAAGATTCAATTGGGATTCATAGAAAATTGCTTGCAACAGTCATCCTCCTCTGTGAAGAGAGAAACCGAGATGAACAACAATTCGGTGTTTGGAAGTGTGGCCAACACGGACTGAGCTGCTTCGTTCGCTTTCTCTGCTGCAGTTGCTAAAACTACTGGTACACTTCACTTCTAAAATAGCGCAGAAAATCAGCATTATTGCTCACAACTTCTCCTTCTGTTCACTGACTGGCCCGGTTAAAATTCTAGCAGAAAAATCCACATCAATGGGAGAAATCCCAGATGGAGCAGTGAAGGGTGATGGAGCAGAATTGCGTAGGAAGGCAATGGCCAGGCTAATCAAAGCAAAGCCATGGCTCTGTAGACTTTCAGACGTGTACCTGGGCAAAAATACTCTGGGGGAAACCGAAGAGACCGGCACATAAATAAATTCCTGACGTGTTGTGAGAAGTTGTCGGGTAATCCTCTAATAATAATGGTGTTAAGTAACACATCCTGTTAGTTCTGTGATATACTGATTCATGTGGTTTTCTGCCTCTGCATGTGAGTTTATGTAATGACGATGAGGCTGAAAATGTCATGCTTTCTTAAAATAAAGGAATACACTTCCCTTTCATCTAAACAGTGCAGGTATAATTTGGCTTGTTTCTTAAAAAACAAATAAAGCAGCAGTACCTTAATGATATGTATTCAACACAATGACTTCTCCCTTGCATAACCGAGCAACATGGCACATTAAAATGACTGATGAGCTTAATAATTACCATCCGCTCTTTTCTCATGCAATCCGTGTCTGTGTAACAAAGCAGGGAGGTGAGATTAGGTGATTCCTCTCCTCTCTCCCTGGTCCGTCTCTGTGCTCAGACATCACAGACAGGCAGAGAATGAAAAGTCCACTTCAGCCCGTGTTCTCAAAGCATGTCAAACTCATTGTCAAGGCCTCCTTCCACAGCGAACTCCAGACTGTCATTCTCATTTAGCTGTAAGCACTTGAAAGAGTTGTGGGACACATGATACAGTCATGCTATTGAACTGAATTCGACATGTTGTGCCAGATCAATAAATGATCTCAGATTCTGCACTGTGGCCTTCGACTTGGCCTGGACCAGAATGTGGCACCCCGAGTCTGGGGCGGTTAGAGGAAGGCGGGGACGTCGGAGGTGGGAGTGGGTGGGGGGGGAGCTGTCAGTCGTGCCGGCCTCGGCCTGCTTTTGCCTTTGCCGTGCATGCTCTTCCAATTACAGACAAAGGAGAGGCAGTCCCGTCCAACATGTGGTTCCATTTAGAGCAGGTGAAACAATGTAGGAAAGTAGATCCGTCTTCCGTCGCATTCCAGGGGCCAGTGAGAAGCAGCTCTAAATCACAGCAGAGTTAATCCTGAGGAGAACTGGTAGGGTAAAAGGTGGCTGAGGGTCCTGGAGGCTTCCTCAGCAGGGGCCCTCAACCCCCCCCCCCCCCCGGTCAAAGTATACAGCATTTCAAAGGATTATGGCAAGCTGATAGGAGTATCACCTTCCCCTTTACATTTTGTTATACTTTAGACTTCTACTTCCAACGCCATCACTCTTCTCCTACATTTAAGACCTTTAGTATTGCTTTGGATGTTGTTTTCAAGCAGGGGGAGACTTTGACCTACATTGAATCGCTCAGTTACATGGCTTGCCTGGAAGACAAACTGCTTTTTTTGTGGGGGGGGATCATTTATGGCAGGGGCCCCCAAACTACGGCCCGCGGGCCGGATCCGGCCCGCCACGTCATTTGGTCCGGCCCCCTGAACAATGCCGGATCCGGCCCGCCTCCTCATACCAGAGAGCATTCAGTGTTTTTTTTCATATATTGTATTTTCTGGTTTATATGTGGATTTTTCTTCAACCACCAGGGGGCTTGAGCAGATGTGAAACTAACTTTCCCTCAATGGAATATATACTAGTCAGTCCCAGTCACCGTTTCACTCACGGTTTTTTCCATTTGCATTCTGGGTAAAAATCTATCTAAAAGCGCGAATGTGTCGTCGCAACCTCCCCCCCTCCCCATCGACCTTAGAAAATTCTAAGGTTTCTTTCTCCAAAAACTAAGACCGGCCCCCGACCAGAGGAAGGAACAGCTATGTGGCCCTCGCAGGAAAAAGTTTGGGGACCCCTGATTTATGGCATAACCCTGAATCGTTAGTAGTCAAATATGACCAGATCCCATTTCCTAGGGCTTCCCCGTGCGCTCCCCCATGTCCTGGCACTTAATTTGGGTAATTGTTAAAATATTCCACTGGAAAATTATACACTCTTTCAAGAAACTGATACATCCTCCAGTTCCATGATTTAATATGCCTGTATGCTGTTATCAGTTCTGCAGCAGCATATTTTTTCTTTAAGGAAAAAGACATATAATGCCAAATATACCTAGTAAAAACCAGAACTACTTTGATGTATTTATCATGTATATAGATTTTTGATAATGTATTTCCAATATAGTAACAACAAACTATCCTACATAGTTTATACACATTTAATATGCTAAATGCATTTACACTAGGGCAATGCCTTAAGATACATCACATTAAACATTTCAGTATAAACCCAGCATTTTGGGTTAAGCAGAAGTCTGTATTTGGTCATGAACAGGTACTCGAGATTATATGATTGAAACTAAAAACTAAAAAAAAAAAAAAAAAAACTCTTATGGCCAGTATGACTGGAAATGCAAAAGCATTTAAGTCCAGACGGTACCTTGGACGCAGTGTGGTGTATCAGAGAAGGCTGCTCTCTACAGTGTGCACGAGAAGGTCAGCAGCTGATTTTATCAGAGCCTTTCCTTCATTTGGCCTTCACGTGAGGGCTCTGTTGGGGTTTGGCAGGTTTGTCTCTTTTCAGCATGTGGTTATATTGGGTTCATGTAGCCACTTTACTCTACTGGAAAGAATGTAGGTTAATATAGCAAGTGGGATCTGGACATCGTGCTCTCGTTTGGCATTTACAGACCATAGGAGAGAGAGCATAGTGTGTGCTTTGAGCTGTAAATCAGAGGATGTTTGGCGTCACACTATTTTACCGGAGGGGGGAGTTTAGACCTCGTGTTGGGCCACGGACCAGCAGCACCCAGTAAAGCTCAGACGTGCAGAATGAGGGAGGAAAGATGAAAGTAAAGGAGGCATATTTTTACACTGGATAGAAGCCCAGAAAGTTTCAACTAGACACTGAGTTAATAAGGACGTTTTTTGGGGATGACTTCACAGCTAAAAGTTTCAAAGGGATACCTTTTGCTATTTGCTTCCGCCAGTGCCAACATTATGGGAAACAGTAAAAGGTATAGAACTGACCATGGAGTCACAGACGAAATACTTTGGCAGCAGAGAAGCGACTCAAATCAACATTGAGATTTCATAGGCTGGTCAAGGATTTTGTGTGTTAAATGCAAATATTAAAGCTGGCATTTATTTCTGTTTCCAATTTCATTGGAGGCTAATGGTATGAATGCTATTTTTTTTCTTACCCACAAAGCCAACATCTTAGTTTAATGGAAGCAAAATATTCACAATTTTAAAATAGGAAGCACATAACAGTTTCTGTTCTGAAATGTGTTTTCATAAGGCAACAGATTGCTGTGTGGGTTGATTGCTGATTGCAGCTAATATCAGGAAACCAAAGATTTCAGTCTATTAGCTTTGACCCTCTTGATTGTTATGCCATCATTCATTCAGCTCCCTAAAGTTTATTCCTGTCAGGTATTAGTCTTTTTATTCAACTTGATTTTGGTTCAACAAAAACTGTCATATTCTGTTCAGCCTACTCTGCTTGAATGGTAGCAGAAAAAAATATATATAAATTTTCTTTTTAAATGGAGAATGCTTTTTTTTTTTTTTTAATGTCATTTTTTGTGACAAGATCCAAAGAATTGGCTTTGAATTCAAAACAGTGGCAAATTAAATTTGTACATTTAGATACAAAACCACTTTTACAGAATACAGCAGTTTTAAAGCATTTGTTTTTCGTAACATAGAAAAAAAATTTTACGTGGAGCTTATAGGATGTTTACCAAGTATCACCATGCTGCTTTCAAGTGTATGCAGGATAATTTGTAAGCTCTTATAGGCTACTTTACCCTACCTCTATAGGTACATACCAGATACCGATTTTTACAAACAGGATACTAAATAACTACTCGGCCCTAATCGCATCCACTGGGTATCTATAAGGTAACTGCTGTGTACATCATTATTTTTGATTATTTGCAACCTTAACCCTAATTCTGTCTTTTTGGTGTGTTGTTCCCACTATATAATTATTCAAACAGAAGGGTAAACAGAGGGAGAAAATGATTTCTGACACAAGGCAGGTGTGATTTCGAATCCAGGACATGGCGGGCATGAAAGTAAAAGGCAAAACAAATTGAGACAAACCAGAGAGCAGACCAAGGAAATGGAATACAGGTGCAGCAAACCAAACTAATGGGATCCTAAATACCGCACAAAATCGTGGAAAAAGAACAAAAATACCAAAGAAACTGGTCATCTCTCACGATTGCCTCTTAATTGAATTAGATCTGCCTTAGAAGGAATAAATAGCTATACACCAAATATGACCAAGACCATTTATTTAACTAACTCTGGACAGAAGGCATGGAAAATGTTGTATACTAATTAAAAACAGTGAAACGTTACCTGAAAGGGGCAAAAATTAAAAAGTTTCTCAAAAACAAAACCAACTTCAGTCACTAAACCTTAAATATCTTCTTATCTCTCTGGATTTATAAGCAGAACGAACAACTGTAAACTAAATACCTGACGTATATGAGAACATTCCTCCATGCATAAACGTAGAGGCTGATGACAGAGAACCGCTGTGCAGCTAGCCAGTACAGGAAGAGAACAATAAACCTCTGCTGGTTGAAAAAATAGGACTATATACTTGATTTTTGGAGTCCGAGTGCTTTCTCCCTTGTCTTACTTGTCGTTGGAAAAAAAAAGGGTCAGAAGGAGACGTAGGCCCCATTAACCCGATAATTAACTGCACATAATGTTGGCTGGCAGGCGAACCTGTAATCACACCTGGAGCAAACGGCCTGTGAGGACAATTTCCTTCTCCCCCAACAATTAACCTACCAGTAAATCCTTCCACAGCTGCTCCATTACATGAGGTTCTTCTTCCTCTACAGACCCCATCTTTATGACGGGGTTGACGGGAGAGAAGATACGTTTGGGTTGTATGTGGGGTGCTTGAACTCAGGTGTTGCACTGTGTGTAGGAAGAAAAGGACCTTTGGAAAAAAGCTGCTTGGGGTTTGTGATCCACATTGTTTCACCTTCGGCTTTTAATCCGTATAATGAAGGCCAGATTTAGGGCTCCACTGCTGTAAACCCCTTTGCCTGTAGTCGCCATCCTGCAGTGACTGGAGCAGCTCAGTTTCTTTCATCACTTGTACACATAAACAGTTAATCAAGTCAGACTGATGTTGGAAAATAGTGTTGTGGGTATGAGCACACAGATCCATGGATCCAGTTAGCTCACAGTGTATAAAAGTGGATTTGGAAGTGGGCACGTTCAGCTGCTTGCGTTAAATTTGCTCCTTGTTAGCAGACATAAATCTGGCAACAAAGTGACGACGCTTTTTCTTTTCCCGGAGTGGAAAATGATTATGTTGTTCACAGCTTAATTATTGTAAATGATCACTTCCCGCTTCCTGAGCACAGCCTTGATGTGTGCGCATGTTCGTTTAACCACTCGCTGATTTTTAAGATGTGATGATGGGCTACTGCGCAACCCTGCTGTTTAGTTAAAGGATGAGTTTTAATCAGAATGTTTGGGAGCCGTTCATTAAATGCTTCCTGCATTTGTAAGATCAGAAATGTCTGGGATCTAAATATATCTTTATCAGGCATTCAGACAGAGAATTGCTTCTCTACATCCTGTCCTTCCTGAAACTAATAAACATTTTAAACCGGAAGCTTCTCCAAAATCTATAAAAAGCACAGCAAAATCTGGTCAGGCAGGTGAGCAGGAGTGCCGACAGAGACACTGATTGAGCTACGGAGAGTTTTGTGTGATTTTTGTGACGTAAATCAAACTTTTTCTTTGGAAATCTTGCATTGTGTTGGCCTGTAGAACAGTTGCCTTGTAGGCTACAATGAAATTGTCTAAAACCTTCTTGAAACAAGTGTTATAAAACCACATCTTAACTTGGAGCACAAACGGTACGTTTAACACAAAAACAACATTGAACATTACCAAAAGAACACCACCACAGCGAAGCATGGTGGCGGCAGCATTATTCTCTGGTCAAACTTGGCTTCCTGTCAAGAGAGATGAACATAATGAAAACTTCTTAATAACAGGAGTTTTTCTTTAACCCACATTATTCAGATTTTTACAAGAGAGTTGAAGATGAGGAGAGATTTCATGTTTTTTCCTCAACACAGTTGGTCCAAACAGAATCACCCAAACCTGACAAGATGACAGGAAAATTCAAGTCTTAAATTTGCCTAATCTAAACTTAGTTCACACCTTACTCCTAAACCTAACAACCCAAAAGCACCACTTCTTCCTCATCGGTTCTCACAATGTAGTATTTATTGGGAAAATGGTCCTTACAATGTATCAAACACAAGGCCACACACACGCCCGCACGTACACCTACACATACACACAACACACACACACACACACACACACACACACACACAATAAGCCTTTCTCTCTAATTTTCTTTCTAAATATGCTATTCCTGGAGCTATAATGATCACTCTGTCGTCTCTTCACTTTCACTCTATAAAAAACCCTCCAGTGTTTTGCTAAATGGCACAAAGTTCTCCATTATCCAGCCAGCAATGATCAGCCCTCGCGCACAGTTTTTGTGCCAAGCCACTACTGTCCTCCCCACATCCTCTCAGCTTCCTCCACCTCCTTTTACCACCCATAACTTCCTTAGAGCAAGTCAATACAAGGACAACTGCCTGTTGTTACCAACTTGGCTCAAAATAAGAGGAGAGGCTGCGCAGACAAAGCTTAACTTGCTAAATTAGTTTATTTAACAAAGACATTAAAAAAATGCAAAGCGAGTAACGATACTCACAAGGCCCTGTTGTAAAAAGATGTAGGACACAAAAATATTTCCCATGTTGGCAAGCAGCCTTCTAGAGAGAGAGGCTTTTTGCATGAGCTTGCTTTATAGACTCCTGTCACTCCCACCTCTCAGGTGCAGCTAGCTCTTTAATGACCTAACCCTGGGCTGCAGGAAAGGGAGAAAGAAAAGCAAAACAGTACTAGCAGGTCATCACGCTCCCACCCTTTTAAAAATATGGCTTAGCTAGTCATCTAAAAAGTTGCTTTAAACTTTTGAACTTCCTCTGACATGACCCTTACTTTTACGTATAAAATAATTGGTGCAGAAAAGAGAAAAAGCTTCTAACATTTTGCCAACAAATTATAAGGCTATGTTACCAGCCACTGATAACGAATCTGCCTAAATATTGTCTGCACCTTTTAGCTAAATGCCGCAGTCATATCATAAAGGTGCAGCTACCGTGGAAAAGTTCTCGTATATCACTTAAACTTACTTTACCTCCACCTAATTGTACAAATCACAAAGACATCATTCACTTCTTCTTTTTACACCACTTTGGTAATGAATCGGTACGTGTTTCATACAGGAAGATTGGGGATGGCGCACCACCTTCTCATCTTCCTTTTCGATGTGTCATCATTGTCTCCTGCAAACATGCAATGGCTTAAAGTTACAGTGGCTCATATGAACGTCTTGAGATCAGAGTTGCTTTAACATTGTGGAAATACATCATAACATCTGGAATTATTCTAAATGAAGATGCAGGGATAGTTGAGATATTAACTGCTTAATCATTTCATTTATGTAAGGTAATTTTTGGTGTATTTTGTTAGTTAGTAACTCGGCAACAACCCCAAAATCTCTTTTTTTTTTTTTTTTTTTTTTAGAAAGACTGGAATGACTAAAAACACAAGTGCTACCTGGAAGAGCTGTGGAATACTAATTTGACTGGAATCAGGTGGCTCTTGATGATAAAAGAAACATGATTTGTCAACTATGATCAACAGTTGTTTCAACACCAACTTTTATGTCCTGGGTCCTGTTTCCTGTCGGAACCTGACGGAGAGCGCTGATGGTCGTCAGGGACACAGAAGGACAGGTCCTACAGTTGTACCCTCACACAGAGGCCTCTGTGAGTTCGACATCTCAAACCTTTCACTGACACGCCGCTAAATAAACTGTGACAGGGTCTATAATCAGGAGCCATTTATGAAATGTGAGTGAGACCAGGAGCTACATGGTTTGACCCCCTCGTGTGTGTGCTTGTCCTGACCTGGGGTCATGCAGACGTATCACATAGCTGGTTTAAACTTTGCTCCAAATGGGAAATGACAGCGCTTAAGGTAGAATCCAGTGATGAAGGTTTTTTTGATGACATCTTGGCCCAGGATTTGTGCATGGATAGTTTCACAGAATTCTCAACATCACAATGAGAAATACTTGATAGGAAAAAAAAAGAAGAAGGTTTTAAGAAGTTCCATGTGTTTGTGTATTAATAGTTTCTCATAGCGATAGAATTATTTGGATGTTTTATTTTGTTAATTTATCCATCCATTTTTCGTAATCCATCTTTTTCATGAGGGCTTTTGAGGAGGAGGCAAAATACAGGGAGATTTTCTTTTGTCTTAAAGGGACAGTATTATGTAAAATTAACTTTAGAAATCACATTATAATTTTATATCCTCATCAAAACGAGCAGCAGCAGCAATTAGCAAACACCTGATGCATCCGTTGCACTTTTTACATGAACAGTTTCTCAGTCCAGTGCTCCAACGAATGTTTGTAAGCGCTCCATAGAGGAATGTTGATGTGATGATGGGCTGAAGGTGAAGTGTGGCAAAGGGCAGAAACTTCTTAAAGAGACAGAGACCCAACTGACATGACGCCGAGGATGATTGTAAAGCCATCATCCTCCAATCATTCCAACCCAAAGGTCAGTAACTGACCAGTCGGCGTCGCAAGCACACTCCTCTCCTCTGGAGGAACTGACTTCCGACAATAGTGACTCTGTTTATCATAGCAAACACGCTGCGGTCAGAGAGATTTTGAGAAAAATAGCTGATGGTTCATGGTCCAAGTTGTCAATCCCGATGGCCGTCACCCAGAATGTTTAGAGGCTGGAATACAATTTATTACATTTCCAAAACCAAAATGGAGTCTGGAATAATGCAAGAAATGGATCATGGCCTGGAGCTGACTTCATGTCCAGTTGAATGAAACGGCTAGTTAGTTATGCTAGATTTTATGCATAGATTCCAATGGTAGCTCAATAGCAGCAAGAAAAACATAGACTGCAGTAACTTTTATGCTACCGTTTACTTTTAAGCATTTTCTTGAAGGAAGATTTTCTCAAGCCGGTATTATTCAAATCATTACTACCAGTTTTATATGTGAAAAATGCATCTGACACAGCGTTCACACTCGCATCCAACCAGACTTTGTGTCCCTCATCATTTTTCCTCTTGGGCTTTATCGTTGATTCCACTGTTGTTTCCTGCTAACAGACCTGATGTAGGACTCCTTACAGAAATTTCTTGCCCGCTGTCGTTGCCTCAGTGTTGGTTTATTAGGCAAAAAGGACTCAAAAAATGACTTGGGTGACGCTTTGAGTTCTGTTACATCTGTCATAATAACAGTTTGTTGGGGTTTGCTCTACTTCCGCATGGGGGCAGGGTCAGCGTCATGTCAATTACAAGGCTTTAAGTGCAAAGTCAATTTTCTTTTAATCCATATCCGATATATACAGCATCTTTATAACAAATGAAGATAACATAGTTACTTGATTATGATACAAAATGTTTCAATGTGCCTAGGAAACACTTAATACTGCCCCTTTAACCTATTAAGTCTATATGAATAAGGTGGAATTTGTATGTACTTTATACATACTGTATATGTATTTAACCTGCAAAGATGACTCCAGACAAAGAAATTCAGTAAAACTATGATGATATTAGTTAGTTTCTCAACTTAAACAGTAATGGATTAGTTTTAAACTCTCTTCTAAACTCCTGACTGACCTTTACCTTGATCTCCATGTTTATCGTGCGCCAGATCTGCAGACAGGTGAAGCACTACTGTTGTAACAGCTGTTTTCTTGAACTTCTCGTGAATGCGCTGACCTGTGAGTCAAAGTGGCTGAAAGATCCAAGCAGAGGTGTGGAAATAGCTCAGGGGTCAACAGTGACAGACGCACAGATGGAGGCCGTGAAAAACGGCTGAAAGACAAAATGCTGTGACTAAGTCTTCAGTTTGACTCTTTGCGTGCAAACGTGTGCCTTTGAGTTATGACTGCATACGTTTCTGTGTGAGTGTGAGTGAATGTGTGTAGAGTTTTCTGACAGCGGCACCCTGTCATTACCGCTCTTCGACGCTGATTACTGGAAGTACATGGCCTGTGGAAGTGCACCTGGGAAACTCACACCTGTCCCAGCCCTCCTCAGGTTAAGAATTGCTGTAAGGGCCTGTTTTCCATCCCCAGTCCAAGTCGCACTCAGCACACTACTCATTTCCATGTTTTTATAATGTTTTTTTACACTTGTAAATCAACATGTAAGAATGTTCTGGCCTCGTCGGACGGCTCTTATGTAATGCCAGGACGGCTTGTATTACCTCCCACACAAACTACACCTGCTCCGACATGTTGTGTTGAGTGTATTTGCATGCACAGATATTTGTCAAAGGTAGTCAGCATTACATCTAATGCATTGTTCAATCTAAGTTGGCTGATAACATGCGCCAATGGTTGATAACGTATCGGCATATAAAGCAACCTTTCTGATGCATTTCATTGCATATAGAAAAGGTTATAATAGATGATGGCATGTTAACATTAGTGGCAATATTAGCTGTTCTAATTAGCAGCTTCATAGCCAAAAAGGTTTTTTAATGTTCAGCTTGTGAACGCACACATTTGCTGGTCTAGCAGTATTATGCCACAGTTAAAGACTTGGCTGAAAATGTCACCAGATGAATGCCTTAACATTTTTCTCAGTACACTTAACCTGCCTGATGGACTGAGCTTTCCATTTTCTTTAATGGAAAGGGTCTATTCCCTTCTTCTGTCAAAATTCGTACTTTCTATAATATTGTCTTCCCCCTAAAAAGCTACATTTTTGACTCTATGCGCTACAATGGAGGCTTCTTCTCCCACTTTTTGACTAAGACAAGGTTGATCTTCTATGTTGTATAGAGGATGACGGATGCCTTAAGGCCGTAGCCCAGCAGGTCAAATTGACCGAGTGAGATAGCATGGCATTTGCTGAGCTTGAGAAATTCAGAAATAGAGCCTTTAATCTGTCGGTGCTTAAAACTGACGTGAAGGAAATGTCGCAACACTGTTGCGACATTATAATTATTACTTCATTGGATAAGAGGTCGGATCAAGTACACGCACAACATACAGGAGTACAAACACAAACCAGTGGGCAAACATTATTACCGACCGATGTGCCTCCACAGTAAATCTAGTTTTAAGTTACACAAGACTTCATTTCAGATTTGTGTGAAAATCAAATGCAGTCCTGTTCCGTTGTCAGCTGTCATCTGAAACAAGTACACATCTGTTGCTTTTGACATATGATTGAAAAGGTTAAAGGTGAATACCACAAGAGGAAAACCTTCAAGTCTACATCTACACCTCAGTTTGACTAAACAGTAGATGATGCCTGAGGCACTGTTGAATGGTCAAATGTATAACTTCCCCCACCCAGATGAACCCTATTTTTGTTTTTTCTTCTGCAGAGCTGATTAGTCGGGCTTATGATATTTTAAATGTTTTCTTAATTTTCCCTGTGGATTCATCAAGACCTCCATATTCTATCTGTCTTCCGGACTCGTGAGCTGAATATTTTATATGTTCAACATAGTTCCGCTCAAGTGGGAATTCAAATGATAACCATGAATTCAGTTTTCTCCGTTTTTTTTTTTCTTCTTTTTTTTTTTCCTGGAGTTTTGATTGGCATTGTTTTTGCAGAAAGGCCATATTGATTTTTATCTTCTTTTCCACAAAGACAAAAGCAGCATGGAGAAGAGGTGAATGGCTGTGTCGTGTATGCTCACAGAGGTGTGTGATGTCGGAGACCCCGTTTTGGGTTAGTCCTGAACTCCGAAAATGTTCGCTCCACACATCATCTGTGCGGCACTGCAAAAAGTAGGTCAGCAGAAGAAAGTTTTGACTGCGGTTCTCTGAAAGTAAAACAGGACAAAGTCTCAGCAGCAGCAGCAGAGGATGTAATGTACCGGTGAGAATGATTGGGTTTCCTCCAGTAATATGTTTTCCAGGACAGCCTTTGCATGAACAAATAAGGAAATATAACTTTTTGATTCAAATGTACACACTATTAATTTTTATGGGTGTACCCACAAATTTATTCGCACAAGCATTTCACTTTATTTCCAATTTAGCTCAGGGGTTAAAACAATATCTTTATTTAAATTAGAGAAAGATTACTGATTAAACACTGTGCGTATCTTTGTGGATATGATTTCCATATAAGCTTATTTATATTTGTTTTCGTAACACACTGGAAACTAGGAGTGGGAACACAAACCTTATACTTCTTCCTACTCCCTTTAAATCAAACAAAACAAACTTTTGCATAGATGTATTTGTATTTCTTTTAAGCGTATGTCGTAAGACAATGTCAACTTTTTCTAAGAATATTCAAAATAAAGATACTCTTAGAAACTCATTGCCGTTAACACTCATTGTTAACGGCAATGAGTGATAAAAGATCTTCTAATTCTTCTCCCCTTCCTGATTTCCACAATCTTCTGTGTTACTTCTGTGTTACAGAGTAACACAGAATATGAATTTATACATAAATATACATATAGTAGCTAGGCTAAACTGCCAGATTGCTCCCTCCCTGTTTCAGAGACGTTGCTACTTCTTCTTCAATTGCCGCCACTTCTTTGGCACGCACGCGCTAAGATGACAACCGAGCCGCACTCTCGCACAAAGAAGCTAGTATGTGCACAAGACCACAGCCATTAAGCGATCTAACAGAGTGACAAGAAGGTAGATCCAGTTTCGTTTGCAGTTTCCAGGGGACTACCTTCTGTTTACCCCCATTATGACTCAAATTGTGAGGTATGCGAAAGGCTGCAGCAGCTTACAAGCTCCCTCAAGAGCTTGGCTTCCCACCTACTGCTATCTGGTGAGGGGAGAACCGGTTTACAAGACATGCAGTGTAAAACTCAATACAGAGAGCATGGAAAAACTAAATCACTGCATGTTTTTGGGCTCAAACAACATCACACATCAGCTGAACATTACTAACCTGCTTGCTGTGCTTCTTTTAGTACTTCATTAATTGTTGTTTTTGAGGCAAATCATGTTTTGGAGATGCTGGTTTTGCAGCTGGAAATACTAGCAGAGCTGTGGCCAAAAAATTGAAAATTCCCAGGACGCTAAAGAAGAAATACACCCTGGGATTAACTGTAATTTTATTTATTTATTTAATGGGGACAGTGCGCTAACATTTTTCTAAATATGCCACGATTGGCCAAAATCTTATTTTTTTGATATGCTGTCCTTTGACAAGTACTTTCTTTCTAAATACAAGCAAAAGTTAAACAAAAACAAGGTTTACGACTTGACTGCGCCAATTTTGTTAATGAATGCAATCAATCCAAACAGCAATACAAAATAAGGAGACAACAATACAACTATTGTAAAAAGTAGTAGTACTGACAATATCTTCTAGAGCAGAGGACAACTGGTATATGTAGTCTGTAATTTTTAAGGAAAGCTGCTATGAAGATATTACTGTTGACAGGGCAGGCGGATTTTTGCTTCTGACTGTTTCAGTCACACCTGCCAACCTTGCAGAGCATATCTGGAAAATTTCAGCGGATGTGGGAACGCAGCAAAAGGAAGATGAAGAATCACCAAGGGGGAACAACGTGAACACGAGTAAACGTAAACCACGCTATTTCCTTGGAACTGCTGTGTGTACACATAACTCTTTCCTTCAGTTTTGATCAGACGTTTACATGTGCTCTAATACAACGTTTGGTTTTTTTTGGCGATCAGTTCAGTTTTTTTTTTTTTTTTTTTTTTTTTTACCTGCCGTTTTACACATTTTTGTTTTTTTTAATGGTTTTTAAAAAAAATTGGGGGATTTGTT
>NW_015113483.1:0-26547 GCF_001443285.1 Poecilia latipinna | reverse complement strand
TTTTTTTTTTTTTTTTTTTTGTTAACCTGACGTTTTACACATGTCTGATTGATGTAATGGATTTGACAAAAATTGGGTGCATTTGCTTGACTTTGTGTATTATTATTATTGTAATCTACACTAAGATGTGTATTCATTACACAGTCTTTGGAGCAATGCTTTTGGCATATTTCCATTTAGATATTTGATTACTTTTCTTATCAGATTTGATATACTTAATTTAAACTTACATCTTCTAACACGTTCTACTATGTTTGTGGTTTTTCAGTCGTCTGTCTGTTGATTGGTGGTTGGTCAGAGGTAAAGTTGACGGATTTACAGGTTCCTTTGTTTTTAGATTCACTTCTTGAAATGCAACATGACTCTTCCAAACATAAATGGCTTAATTTTTTTCCCTGCCTTATTGTGAAACCTTTCGTCTTCTTCCAAAGTGATTGTGGCTCCAAGGTGTTGATTTTGAGCCAGGCACTGTGTACAAGCTGGGACCTTCTTAGTCCATAAAACTCTAAAATAGGCTCCATTGTGAACAATGACACTGATTTTTGATCCGTTTCCAGTTTGTTGCAGTTTCTGAATTCTGTAAATTCAATATATATTTTTCTTAGCTCATCACTGAGCCCAAGTATAAGTCAGTTCAATGAATACAGACAGACATTTTTATTTACTTATTTATTTTGCTGATGAGAACCAGGATAGTGTGTCAATAGCAATCATAATGGTCACCTAAAGGAAGCTAATTGACCGTAGCCATGTTGCGTTCAGGCATCAGACTCTTCAGGTCCACTTATTAAAAGATTTTGATTCGTTTATGTATACGAGTCTGTGTTCAAAGACTAATCAGACTGGCGAATTTCAACCCTGGATAAAAAAGGTCATTTAAGCAAAAACCAAAATCTGAAAAGCATGTCCATGATGAGACTATTTACATTTTTAGCCAAAATGATCATTTCAAAATAAGTTACACTGGGTTTCTGATCCAAATTAATCAACCCAATTAAAACACACTACAGTTTTTGTTTTTGTTTCTTTTTTTTTAAGAAAAGTTTCAATGTATCTTTAAGAAATTGACCTTTCAGAGTTTAGGGATTTGACATGTGTGATTTAACCCTACAAGTCTCCATTTGGCTCTGCTAACTGTGAACTTATTTCAAAGCCTCCCGGCCTCAGAGGAATGCACCATAAGCTCTCACATGTCAAGATTCACAGGGTCAGATGCCTCGGAAGACGGGAATCAAAACAAAAAATTAGGGGATGAAAGGAAGGAAGAACATAAGAAGGTGAGGCTGAGACGCATGTTGACTTCAGACATGCATATGCGCTTCCACCCATGAATTCCTGTTAAATGAAGGCCAAGCATGAGAGCTTAGATCACGCTGTCTGTCTGTCTGTTGTTCTTTGGCGCAGGTTTAAAACAGAACAAGTCGATGGATCTGCTTTTACGAGAACAGGAAATATATCAAGTTACTCTGCCACCCCTGTTTGCTCCTGGGTCTGTTTAGTAAGTCAGGCCTGACCGTAATGGCATTTAGTTGAACTGATCTAATAAAGTTGGAAAAGTGAGAAAAATAGACAACAAAAAAAAAAATGGATGATGTTGTTGAACTTCAAAAAAATGTCATTTCAGAATGAAGGGAAGCGCATTTAAAGTTAACATTATTTTAAAACGCCCAAGACCAATTAATGCTGACCTTTGTGTGAACAGTGTTCAGTTAAAAATGCATCTGGCATGTTTGAAAGAGAAATGTTTGAAGAACGAAGGCCGAGCTGTCTGCGGCAAACCTTACACATGCTCACTAATGTGGCATGGAGGATATAACAAAAGCAAGAAGAAGTATGGAGGGAAGGAGGTTGAAGGAGAAAAGGGCGTCCCAGTGGATTTTATGTTTTAAAAACACCTAGCATCTGGGTCTCATTCAGCTCAAGAACCTGAGTTTCATCTCCGTTATGCAACATAGTTGAACCAGCGACGTCTTTATATGAATTGATCCTGCTTAAGATGATCACTGGGAAGGTTTTGAGGATAAGTAAGGTTCAAGTATCCAGGTTTTCTCCACGACTTTTCTTTTAAATGTCTATGAAATGAAATGCATGGAGAAAGACCTCTTTTTTTTTTTTTTTGCTAAAAAAAAAAAAGTGCATGTTTACAAGCCAGAGACGATGCTTTAGTGTTTGGAGGCCAACTCCGAGCGGAAAACCAACCGTGGGATCTCTCTCAGGGCACCAGGAAGCGGAGAAGGCGGCCGTGTTTTCCGGATCTGAAACGAGCTCTTCCTCACGGCCGCGAGTTTGTTGTTGCAACGAAAGCGGAGAGGATTGATGCCTATAGGTAGCAAGGGAGAGGCTTGTGCAGCCAGAGTGTCTGGAATGCATTACATATCCCTCTCCCAGTCGAAAAATACCTCACCTCTCAACATCGCGCTCCCCATGTGGTCCAAGTCGCTACACAGGCTTCATGTTACAGAAGGATCAGGGAATCGCACGCTAATGGACAGTGGAGTAAACGCGTTTGGGTTTCACTCTCACATGAGCTCATGTGAAAGGTTGAACAAATGAACAATTTAAAAGGTCAAATATTTAAACCAAAACAATACAGTTTTTGGCATCAAATAGCTCAGTTCACTTTGAAAACGAAAGTTGGGTGATGTTAAAATTTGACGCAAAATATGGTCGGGATGGTCGCTTGTTGTCAGTTCACAAAGGTTTGGGTTTATTAGACAAAATAGCTAAATGATAACATCATAAAAAGGCTTATTTTCTGTCGGTGACAAACCAACTTGGTGCTGCTATTAAACAGGCCCGACTTGTGATAAGTGAACTGATTCCAGGCCATTCACAAGCAAAGAGTGGATTGATTACATTGTGTGTGTTCTGTTGAGTGGTGCTTTTTGATATGGGCCAGACACACAGTTTCCCAGGGCTGAGTTAGTAAGGGCCATATAAACACTTGTTACAAGAAAATACAATGTATTTGTTAGGTATGCCTTGAACACATTTTCTGTTACTTTGGTGCATTTGCAGTCAAACGGAAGTTGGTGCCTGCAGCTTGTTGCTCATGATACAGAGACAATTTTACCTGTTTCATACAGAGCTGCAGTACATTACATTAAACCCCCAAATTTAGACGATTTTATGCATTTTGACTGGTAGGGGGCAGCAGAAGGAGAGGTTTGCCCAAGGTATCATTCATGTAAGACCCATTGCTGTTTCTGTAAGATTATTTTCTCAATTATTTGTTGGACTCCAGATGGAAACTAAGACTCTTTTCAGCAGTTTGTACAGTATTGATCAGAAGTTTAATGTTTTGATAATCATCATACTTGAAAGTGTTACTCCAACTGGACTAGGGCCCTTGGTCTAAATTAGGGGTGTCCATCTCCAGTCCTCAAGGGCCGCTGTCCCGCAGTTTTTAGATGTGTCACAGATGCAAAACACTGGAATGAAATGGCTTAATTACCTCCTTCTTATGTAGATCAGTTCTCCAGAGTCCTGCTAATGACCTAATTATTCTATTCAGGTGTGCAGCAGAGGCACATCTAAAAGTTGCAGGGCAGTGGCCCTCCAGGACTGGAGTTTGACACCTGTGGTCTAAATGATCAAACCTCTTAAGACCATGGGAGGGTTGATGCTAAATTTACTAATCATGCTAATCACTAATAAGATGCTAAATGTGTTTTTTTATGTGTGTACTCTATTAATATCCTCAAATCTTCCTTCTTACTTTGACACCTCAGGTTGTTGCTGTAATAAAGTGGTAAAAATACTTGTTTTGTTTCTCACGTATGAACCACATGTTTGCAGAGCGAGTTGCCTCTTTGGAAAATGTTGCGAAACGTTGCATTAGTTATTTGTGGACAGATGATGAGTTGCATTCCAAACATGATCTGTTATCTTGTAGTGCCCACCCTCACGTCTAGAAAAAAACAAGCAGCTGGGTGGAAACTGTACAAATATTACTGACAAAACCACCTTAATGAGGCCAGTCTTCACCTCTTAAGTCATTTCTGGATTGTCTGTACACAAGCACTTTATCCGAAGGCGTTAAAGTCACACGTTTACCATTGCTTGCCTTTGTATATAAATTTCATCGAAGACCTCTGAGGCTTTCTCTCATCAAACGCAGTTGATTACAACTGAGCACTGGAGCCCAATGGCTGTTATTCTACTATTTGCACATGCTGCCTAACACATGGCGTGTGTCCACTGTTGCTGTACCGTAAGGATCGGACTTTGCTGGCTCACATGCGATCAAATCCCGTCTGGGTAACGTATAGGCTTGTTCTAATCCAAACACCCTCTTAGCAGTTTAGTCGATGCCCAGTCTATCCGAAAATGTGAGGCCCAACATGATCTAAAGACAACCATCTTCTTTTTATTTGATAGTGCGTGATTAAGCCCAAACGCACCCCCCTCGCCTCCCTTACAAACAC
Source organism: Poecilia latipinna (assembly GCF_001443285.1). Taxonomy (NCBI): domain Eukaryota; kingdom Metazoa; phylum Chordata; class Actinopteri; order Cyprinodontiformes; family Poeciliidae; genus Poecilia; species Poecilia latipinna. The sequence goes on along the minus strand of NW_015113483.1, from coordinate 22,120 downwards.
AGACACGCTATGACTAAAGTTTTTATGCAATTATATATTTGCCTCGTCGGAGAAGTTCTCAAATGAATTCATCAGTTGTTGGTAATCATGAGATCTACGTTTTCCCTCCAAAGCCCCGACAATCTGGCTTGCGTTAGCCTGTCCCGGGGTAATATTTAGAGGGACATACCTTAGAAGTAATATGTCTGCTTCGTCCACATGTTGGCTGGAAGCCTGTCAAACAAAAGACAAAGGCCCTTTTTCTGTTGTCTCTTGAAAGGCATGCAGCCCCCTTTTTGGATTGACCATGGGCCATGTTAGGGAGACTATTTGAAGAGCAACCAGATGTCCGCAGGCTGAAGTCGGAGCAGGCTGCCATCAAGTGGGGCATTGCATGTGGAAAGTTATTACGCAGCTTTGGAAATTGCCCTGTTATTAAAGCTGCTGGCTTATTTTGGGCTTCACCAGAGCTCTTTGTCTTTGAAACAACAGAGGAGAGAGTGGAGGGCGGTGGGGGTTAGGGAAGGCCAGGTTATCAAATGAAGGGCAAGGGGTCCTCAGAGTTCACTGTATCAATAGGTAAACGTGTGAAGATGCTTGGTGATCACAAAGACATACTGAATATGAACATCTAATAGAAGTTTGGCTTCATTTCAGGAGCAAAACTGTGTGCTCATTCTCTCTCTTTTGACCCTAAGTGTTGCAGACCTGTAGCCGATCTGCACCATTTTCCCTCAGTGACTTGTTGCAGGACCTCTATTCGGCAAACCTATGGATTCATTTTTTATTTTTTTTATCTTAACTGTGCAGCAGAGAGCTGTGGGACGGAATCCAGCTTATTTATTATTGAAGACACTTTTTCTCTAGAGACTGTACACTTGAAAGTTCAAGGCCTGCTGATAGCTTTGCCTCAGTTGTGTAGCCAGTTGAGAAGGTTTGGAGTTTAGTCTGATGTAAAGTGAAACTCCTCAATCAAGATGACCTTGCCACTCAAAAAAAGGCTCTGGTGAAATCAGTTTTTGGTACCATGTATTGTATTTTAAGTTTCAGGTGACCAGCACCGATCATGTTTCGAGTTCATTTTAAATTCAAATATCCAGTGTGTCTTCAGTTTGTTGTGGTGAAAAGGAGCCGAGATGAAAAATAACATATGACGAACACAGATTGTAGGACGTGGCGACAGCGACGAGGAGCTTCGCGTTCAGACGTTCAGGCAGAGCTTCCTCACTGTCACAAGAGTCATCAAAGCGTTAAAAAGAATAAAACTGGAATAAACAAAAATTATAAGTAGGAAACACTAAGCAGTAAGGAATAAAAACCGGAACATCAACACCCTATTGAACAAACACCCTATTTTGTACAGTGTAAAAATAATTAGCAATCGTATCATTCTTTTTATATTATACAAAATAAAAACGAGGAGCAAATGCATGTATTGGTACGTTTTTTTCTTTGAATTTATTACTTATGCTATGGTATGTTGGGGGGAGTGCTGGTAGCACAGCCTGACAGGGATCCACAGCTTCACTCTCGCAATATCTGATAATTCTGGTGTGTTTCAACAATTATTAAAGATAGTTGTAAAAAGTTGACCATTCACTCACGCTAGCCCCCCCCTGAATGTTATCATTTCCTTCTTATAACTATCCTATTTCTTTTTTTCTTTTTTTTTTGCTCACACGTATAAAACAACAAATGATTACAGCAGTGGATATTTATTAATGGTAAATATTTAATGGAGGATCTCGAAACATGCAAATCTCTACAGCTTTGTGAAAATACAAAAACAATCTACATAAATCACTCGTCTGCCTGAGCAGTAAAACTGACAACATATGAGTCATTATTGTACATAAGAGCTGAGACCACAGTTGGACTCACACACCTTAAACATTTCATCATGACAGCAAGAACATTTTGTTCCCTCTGTTTGAAAGATATGTGAACTTCTATCAGCGTTGGGTCCGTAGAACCTGTGTTTAGGTAGTGCGTTAACCAACACCCTGGAAACATTTCTAAACCCAAACACATGAGGAGATATAATACCAACTTGACATGCAGGGTCACCACCATGAACATACACAATAACAAAACGACAGCATGTTGGCAGTGATACAGAGCAAGAATAAGACGTATTTGGCAAACATGCGAAACGGACATTCAGTCAGAGGAACACTGAAACCTACCGCTCACATGTGATTAGAGCAGCTGAGCCGTTTTTGGGACCAAAGTTGCTGCACAAGAATTGACTAGAGAAGAAAACGCAGTTCCTTTCAAAATTATTCACATCGTTTAAAGAGGGGGCGGTATTATGTAAAATGGACTTTTTTGAGCTTTACATCATGTGATGTTATTTCCTCTTTTTGTTTCTTTCATGCATGTTTGAGAAATCCTTTACTCCCCCCTGGTAGCCATTCTGTTTCAGAAACGCTTGGTCTCGCTAGGTGCTGCAATTTCCATGAAGCTCCTCCACCAAGCCTCCACCTCATAGCACAGCTCCACCAATCAGCCCCTACAGCAGCAATTAGCAAACACCTGGTGGAACTGCAAGTCTGCTGAGCTCATCATACGAGCTGCTTCTCAGTGAAATTCTGGTTAAAAACATTGTTAGAGTTAGTAGAAGTAGAGGAATGATGACATTAGCTCCTGCTCTTTCCAGAGCGTCTTAAACAGACAGCGGACCAATTTTAAGGTGTTAAATTCCAAAGTTATGTTTTATATAGACAGTATTTTATTTTTAAGTGGCTTTTATTTGATAGTGAATTGACAGTAAAGTGGGTAATGAGAGAAGGGGGAAGACATGTGTCAAAGGTCACCAGGCCGGGAATCGAACCTGCGACAGCTGCGTCGAGGACTAAGGCCTCCTTATGTGGGTTGTGCTTAACCACCACAGCACTAGTATAGACAATATGTTTTTTGCTATAAAGTAACATAGTCAAGCATGAAATGTCTGGGAAATATATTATGCTGCCCCTTGAAAGAATTAATATAAAGTGTTATAATGTTCTAAAAGTATCAATAATTTTGAGAGGCTCTGCATGTCAAAATCTCTCTCTCAGGGTTAATCTTTCACTAGTTTTTACTAAAAGCAGTGCAATCACATCTTGACCACCATTAACCTGTCTGCCACATAGTGATTCACAGCTGCCCAGCTTTCCTTTACACGTTCCTTCATCCTACACCTTCAGTTTGGCTTTATTGTGGACCTGGAATGCCTGGTATGTCCACAGGCACAACCGTCTTCTTCATCCATGCACGCACGCACGCGAAAACAGACAATGCAAAGGCATGCCTGGGGTTGAACTTATGGTTTTCCACAGCAAAGCATCCTCTGCTGGCAGTTCTGGCACGGATAAAAATCAGACACAGTTCAACCCAAAACTCCAAGACGCATCCCCGGCTCCAGGGCTTCATCTGCACCTCCGTCCCGTTGACCAGGTGCTGCCTTCAAGCTATACAGTTTGCAATTTCACCTCCAGCCACCCCACGCCTGAACTCACCCAGGGACTTCTCTTTTGTGTCGGGTGGCACAGAGGGATCATGTTGCTGCTTTGAAATATGCATGCAGTGCCATTCTTGATCAAAAGACACATTTTTTTCTGACTCAGGAAATGTTAAAGAGGGCATAAACAAATGGAGGTGCTGTTAAAGTGAGTAAGGAACTCAGAGTCAGATATCCAAACGAGAGATATCTGACTCTGGATAGATTCTTAAGATGGAAACAAAGGCACGCATACACTCCTAGTCATGCTTTATTTGCAAGAAAATGATGGATGATGAGCATTAAATTTCTCACCACTTTGCTGAACCTTACCTCTCCTACATCCTTTTCTCTCCCTCAGTGGGAATGCTTGAAGGTCCTCTTACATTTTAGTTGTCCCACAGGAAATGTAAAGGAGGAAAAAAAAAAAAAGGACCTACATGTGGTGAACATAATGACTCCTTTCGGAAGTTTACTGTCTTAATGATACAACTTCACACATGCCAAGTAAAACAAAGGCCTCTGGTTTGAAAGACAAACAAAAGTCGCACACATGCTGTTTTGTTCTTATTGTTCCGTGAAAGGAGAATAATCGGTGTAAAACTCAGGATAGCCGCCGAATGTAGCATGTTAAAGGCTGCGCTGCTTCGTAAAATGTTTCACGTGATTTGAACTTTTCCATATTTTTTTCACATTACGACCACAAACGTCGATGTGTTTTTGTGGGGGAATTTGGTGTGACAGACAAAAATCTAAAATAATACTTGGGTTTTCAAAATTATTTTACAAATAACAGATATAACAAGTGTGACGTGCATATTTATTTATTCAGCAATCATTTACTCTCAGCCTCTTAGTAAAGTTCATTGTAAGCGGTCACTTGCACATTGACCTACATCGTGAAACATAGAAGCAAAAATTGTTAACAATGCATCATATTTATTGTACTGTACAATAATACTGTGTTCATTTTGTGCTGGTCTATCATATAAAACTCCATTAAAATACACTAAAGTTTATGCTTTTAATATCAGAGAATGATATAGAAAGTCCGATCGTTACGTGTACGTCTGCAACTTCTGCACGTGGACGACTGCATATCAAACCACCTGGAATTCACTGAAAATAATCTAAAGAGAACACAGATGAACGCTCGCAAACGTGAAACGGCAGAAATACAAGCACTAATGATAAAGCATGCTGATGAGGTGAAATGTAACCCAGGCAGGAAGCTGATAGCACTTGAGAGCGTAATCTAAAGGTTCTTTGACAAATGGCTTTAAGGTAACGGCATTAACAGAGCTTTCAGCCCAGACTCATTAGTCACCTTGTAAATCCATGTAAGCAGAAGATGTGTTTGTCTTGCAGCTTTATGTGACTGTTTGTTAATACATGTCTGCATTCCTGTGCATGCAGACAGTGTCCTCACAGAACCTCAGTTGTTTTGGGAGGTGCTCGCAGTGCTCTTTGTGTGCCGTTGACTCTGAAAAGCGCCACTTCAGTGGAATAAGCCTAGCCTGTCATTAGCGAGCATGGCATGGGCATGCTTTTTAACCATTAGTGAGGAGCGCAGTTCCAGCATCGGGCTCTTCCAAGAACAGCACTGCTGTGCCACGAGGGCAGAAGGGAGGAGAGAAGATTTCTGCAGGCGCTTTTTGTATTTGAGAGAGAGCTCTGCTGTGCGAGTTTGTGTGGGAACTGATTTTACACTCATTGTTTTTTTGATTTTGGGGAATTTTTATGGTTGCCTCACAAAAATCAGTAAAACTGCATTTTTTTTTGTTTTTCTTTTTTTGTTTTCCCCCCATAACTATTTCTCACTCTCCCAATCCTCCAGCATTTCAAAACCACACAGTTCACATTGATTGACAGCCTGCAGGACCCCAGTCTCCTCCCGCAGCTTTTCAGCATGTTTCGCAGAGCTGCGGGCGATGTGGGGAACTCAGACGGACGTACTAGTGACGCAGGCTGGCCTGGAGAGCTGCGGAGTTGATGTCTCTGAATTACAGAGTACATTTGAAGGCATGCTGCTGCAGCTAAACCACCTCATTAGATTGCGGCGACTGCATTTAGCCGGCATTTCCCCCATCACACATCCAGAGAGGCCGCATCAGACATGGTGATTAACGGCAGAGTAAACACGTCCATCTCCAAGGTCTCAGGTCTCTGCTGTGCAGCACGGAGGCCATCCCAGCTCCCTGTAACTACCAACCAAGAAGCACTGGAGGCCCCCCTTGAGTGACAAACCCGTAACTGCTTTGACACATACGGCTCACCGCAAAAACGCTCTAGACATTACGTGGAAATGCATGACAAATTATGCATTTTATATTTAGACCGGACCATGCCAGGTCTTGCTGGACCTGTATAGTTTTTCAAGTGCATACGGCGGTTTTTCTAATATTTTATTTGGGGGGGAAAAAACAAAGCTTAAAGATTGATTCGTCACTAGATTTTTGTAGTCATTCTCAGTTGTAATACTTCTGCCATTCTTAATTTCTTCTTAATCGTGACGTTCAGTCCTAAATTTGCAAACAATCCAACTGTGTCAGTCAAACATCCAACCGTTGTCTATACTTGCTAGTGCTTTCAGAGTCAGAGGTGAACTGATGCATATCTCCAGTGGCCAGAGGCAGATTGGAGAGGTCACCAAGCCATCACAGGTCAGCATATATGCTCACAAGACAGACAACCATACACACACGCACACACACCACTCCAAAGGGCAATTTAATCAATTAACCTAACAATCAAGGTTTTGGACTGTGGTAATAAGCCAAAGTACGATGGGAAAGCCCCAGTCATGTTATGGGTAGAACTTGCAAACTGTATGCAGAAAGACACTAGACGGGGATTCAAACCCATGACCTTCTTACTGCAAGGCAACAGTGCTACCAGCTGTGCCAGCAGGCAGACCTCCCTGGATAAGTAGAGTTGTAATGCTTAAATGGACTGAATTTGTATTCTACTTTTCTAGTCATACTGACCACTTGAGAAGCTCTACACTAGAGCCACATACACCCAAACATATTGGAGCTCAGTGACTTGTAGGCAGCTTAAGGTTTGGTGAGTAGGAATCGATACCACGGCTTTCGGATTACAAGACAACTACTCTTTGCACTGAGCAGCAGTCGCCCCTGCTCACTCTGTAGCTATGTATTGGAGTTCTTGACACAGTTATGTGGTTTCAATAGTTACTCGGTTTTTAATAGGATATTGTCTTCCATCCATCCATTGTTTTATTCCTGCGTATCCCTGCAGGATAATGGAAGAACTGGTGCCTAACTCCAGCAGCCACTGGATGCACCCAGGACAGGTCGCTGGTTTATCACGGAGCAAGCTAACTTTATGCCCATTCCTTTCGAGAAAGCAGTAATAACCAGATATGCCAGGTACAATTCAATAATGTTTTTTGTTGTTTTTCTGGACAGTCCCAAGTTCCTGTGTTTCTGTAAAAAAGTTGAAACTGGGTCAAAGTGATAAAAAAACAACCTTTTATCATTTTTTGCTATGATTATAAACCAGAGTAAGAAATCAGGAATTCTTAAGACAGAATAGATGAAATGATCAAGATTACATAGGAGGTCTGTGTCTGCTCTGTTTGTATCGAGATAGTCTCTTTTACTGTTAAAGTTTCCAGGCCGGTACTTTGGCTAAACCCATCGACAGTTCTTTTATATTTTGTGTGTGTATATTTCAAAGGGCTAAATTGATTGATTTAGGATATTATCTTAGCACATGCGCATAAAGTTGCAAGTAAATCTAGACAGTAAACGGCAGTTTAGATGTTTCAGGAAGACTGAGCACATTTTAATTCAGGATGAACAGTATAACTTTCATCCTGGCTATTAAATACTAGGCCAGAGCTTTTCTTCTGCAGATCTGCTGAGGGGGTCATGGGAGTTTGGGTTTTGTGGACGTGCGGTAGCCGGGTTGCTTTTGAGGGCTATTTGGTCCCTGAGCTACCAAAAGCAAGAGCTGTGTCTGCATGCTCAGCAAAAAGTGAAGCTTGTTTCCAGTGTGGGCCTTATTCTGCCAGGTATGCTCCTAATCCTGGACCCAGGCTACAGTGTTCATGGACAGTATCTCAGAGTGCAGTAGAGCGTAGTGCAATTTGGTCTGTGGTGGGTAAAAACGAGCTGGGCCAAAACCCAATGTTGTCAATTTGCAGGTCTATCTCTGTTTCAACCATCCCTTAAATACAATGTATCGAAGTGATTGAAAGAACAAAATCCTGAACACAAACTGAAGTGAGGTTCCTCTGTTGAGTGAGTGGAGTTAGCCGTATAGATAAGAAGAGGAACCTTATCAGGGAGGAAAACTGCTTCTTGATTTTGATCTCGGACCAGTTACCATAGTAACATGATCTAGGATAAGTGACTGGTTGGATGGACAAACGATCTGACAGCACATATTATGCTGTGTGACTCTTCTGGGAATCTTTTGGATTGCAAATATCAGAGTTGATAATTTCGTAAAGCAGTGACATGAATTGCTTTCAACAATTCTGCGTGAAGCATTTCATTCACAACAGATGTAGGATATTTGGCAGGAGTTTTTTTTTTTTTTTTCCTCATTTGCTTAAATGTTTGGAAAACTCACGGGGTTTTTGGGTCCGGTAACAAAGAATCTTCATGATTTCTGTCCAGCAGAAACAACATGCAAAAATACAACACAAGACTACATCTTGACCTAGTTTTTTACCCTATAACCTGAATGTGTGAGACCAGCAAAAACAAAATAAAAAAAAAAAAAAAAAAAAAAAAGGTTTTGCTCGACGTTGCTTCATGAGTCGCTGTTATTCATTCAAACTACTTATATTATTTCTGAGTTGCAGCATCTGTGTAATTATCCTGGAACTCAGGCAAAACACAGCTATGTAAACCTTTCAGATAATTCTTTCAAAAATAATGAGTGAGTTTATAATGCAGTGTAAAATACCATGAACCCATACTCACGATGAACCCGTTTCATGCATAAAAAAAAAAAAAATGGAGCTGAAGGTTGTTCAAGTCTCCTGTTCAGAATCCACTTGGACAAAAAGGCAGAATACAACAGCAGAAAAGTATGTAAGCGGTGGATTAATCTTTGGAATATCTACAGGAAAGCAGTGCTCAGTTTTTACACACTTCATTTATTTACTACCGCTTTTCTCATGGGCTGTAAATGAAGTTTACCTTACTCTTGCCACATTTTTGTTTTACTGATTTATTTGTGGAGTTATGGAGATGCTGCCAAAGCTACACTTTTGCTATATGCATGAGAAAAAAAAAAAGCGGAGGGGGGAAAAAAGTGTTTATTTGCCTGTAAACGTTACACACTTCAAGCTATTTCTAATTTTATAGCACTCCAAAAGTGCAGAATGCATTTTGTGTGTGTGTGCGTGTGTGTGTTTCTATTCTACACATTTTAATGTGCTTGAACCTACCCAGCACAAATGTGGTATGCATGTGGGTGGCTCGACAGAAAACATGTAGTTATGGTATCGGTGTCACGCTCAGGTCATGATGGATGCTGCGAAGAAAAGGAGACAGAGGTGTTGGGAAAGTAGTCTGTGCTGCAGGCTACGTGACCCACCTCTGGAGCTGCAACTCAGCTTTTGCACCGACAGCTGCAGACACCCTGTCTGGATGAGCAGCTGGCCAAGATGTCTGAGAGAAAAAAAAAAGGAGGGGCAGGAAGAAAAACCAAGACTGAGAAAAGGAGAAAGGTGGATGATAAATAGGCACAAAAAGGAGAAGAAGGAATGTGAAACAGGAAAAAGGGGGGAGAAGGGAGAGGTAGGCCGAGGTGACAAAATAAAAGTACTGGACTAGATATAATACATCCAGAAGCTCCGGAGAGGGGGCCTCTCTGTGGGAAAAGACTGGTGGAGGCTCATAAATCTGACCGGGCTTTGCTTGTCCTGGTTGCCTGGTTCCACACTGGGTTTATTCAGGTGGCCCTTTCCATCAGGCTGCTGCTGCATCCTCAGAGTGCTGCAAAAAAAAAAAAAAAAGAAATTAAAAAAGCACCGCTTATAGAGAAATTTGTTGGAGGAAAGGAAGAGAAAGCCCTTTATGGTTTTATGGTTTCCTTGTCTCTGCAGGCACTCTTACAGTCTGAGTGAAACGGGCTAAGTGGCATGACCAGTCTGGACAAGAGTTACGAGGTTCAACTTTACTCTGCGGACTTTTTAAATCTTTGACGTTACGGAGAAAAGTTTGCCATTGGTTCTCTGAAATCTCAGCTGGATTAATGCTTCTGAATCGTCGACGTCTTCTATATGTTACTAAAAAAAAAAGTTTGCTTTTGAGTCATGGCCTTCCACTGAAGCAGTATTGGTGAACTGTACCAATCAAAGAAGTGCATCAGTTTTATTAGGGATGGACTGATTGCAGTTTTCCGGCCAAATGCCGATTACCGATCTTTAAAAAGCCTGACCTGCCGATTTTGATTTTCACAGATATTGATTTTTTAAAATCTTTTTTATCTGAAATGTCGGTAAATATAGCAAGAAAGTGGCTGAGTTGGTATCAGTGGGGTGACGATTGTTAACTGTAAATGTTCTGAAATGACCTGGAGGGCCGATCTGTCAGTCAAACAGACTCACAGCAGAGAAAAAGAAGACAGTGGTTGATTTTTAGTCCATTGCAGAGGTAGATAAGATCGGTGGATAGGATCAGCTTCACAAGTAAGAATTGGCCGATCATCGAACTCCCAAAATTAAAGAAATCGGGGCCGATCTATTTGTTCATCCCTAACTTTTATAGACTAGATTTACCAATCAAGTCAACTGTGTTTATCTGAGGGAATTGGAAAAGTACTTTTTCTAACATTACACTTATAAGCATCTGTTTAATTTATTGCAATATTGTGATAGATCAAAACACATTTAGCAACAGACAATTTTGCCCATTTTGGAAAAAGATCAAGCTCATTCAGATGTGTCTTGATTGTATATAACTCCATATACCATTGTATGAACTGAACGTGATTTTCTGGTAGGAGAAGAGGTATGGCAAGCATTTTTCCAGGGGAGGCCACGGCCCCTCCGGTTCTTCCTCTTGGGTGCACCAATGACTTGGAATAGACGGGTGGTTAAAAAAAATGTGTCTAAATGTCAGTGATGTGATTTAAATTTGAAAAGAAAAAGACAAAAAGTATTTTTTTTTTATTCCCATATCTGTGGCTCCACAAACAACCAATAAGAACCGGCCCAAAATGCTTTGACTGAACACGATCGGCCAAACCTTAAGAAAATCTTGGCCGGACCTTCAGATGGCCTGGAGTGCTTTTGATCAAGACAACTTTAAATGATAACAAGAAAGTCTGGCTCCAAGGAAGCAAAAATATAAAGAAATGAGGTATGACTGAAGACTGCAAAGACCATATGTGTCTGTGTTTAGGGCCAATTTTTTAGAAGACCTCAATCAATCAGTGCAGGGAATCAACCCAGCAACCACCAGCCAGAAGCTGGATGCTTACTGGGTCTCTGGGTCAGTTGAGTTCAAGCGGGGGATTTTTCAGCTCACACCACTGGAGCCAGAAAATGGCCTCTCCATGGCTGAAGTCCAGAAACACTGGCCTAGTGGGCAGACTGACAATGGGAGACGATGTGAAGAACCAGTGGAGTCAAGGATGAGGAGGGGCTGAATGGAAAATGAGACAGAGAGAGACAGAAAAAAAAAGACACTCCATGCAGCTCAAGCACATAAAACGGCACTACAAGTTGTTGCTCGGTTTATCCGAGTCACTTTCATCAAGACGTAAAATGCAGCATGAATGTTTTAATTATAACTGAATGGACTGAAAAAAAAATGCAGATGAAACCCAAAACATGCCACAAACTTTCCCTCTTCGTCTAACTTCCTGGCATGAGGGAGCGGCGTGAGCGGGATGTGAGGACGGGCCCCATTTTTCTCCTTTCCTTTTTTTTTTTTTTTTTTTTTGTGTGTGGCTGGGGATTTATTTTCACAACCCTCCAGAGGGAGAACACTGTATTTGCTGAATCTAAAACATTTAAAGTAACTGAGGCCCTCCGTCCCTGTTTCACATTAGAGAAACGCTCCATTCATTTGGACCTGTCAGGCTGCATAATGGCTCTTAGATCATGTCTGCTTACAACTCGTCAAACCGGGTCACACAAACACTCCAGCCCTTGATCTCATTATGTAATTTACCTCTCGTACGTGCGCGGGCTCAGCAAAGGTTAGATCTTCCCTCCGCAGAAAGTGTGAGTGATCCATGGGGAGATTAGGGTAATGAAAAATGGTCACGCTGAGATACAGTACGTGTTTGCGTTTGGAAGAGGTTTCTTATTTCAGATAAACCTTGGTGTTGGGGAAAGGGGGATATTACCTCTAACTGCTCTGTTTGGCACATGGCTGTCTTTACTTCTTTCGGCTCCTACAGGAAGTAATTTCATCTAATGGCCATTGAAAGATCTGACTGGAACTGAAAGGCCGGTTTTCCTAAATCTTCTGTCAAAGCGGGGCAACGTATACGAGTTCAAAGTGAAACGCAACTCCTGCACCTAGAAATTGGGTCACTGACAGTTGGTGATTATTTGCCGTACGCAGTGACTTTTCCTCTGCTGATAGCTTCTTCTGTCTGCAGAGGCCTTCCTCTCCCGCTGCTCCTGTGCTCACATTACAAAGGAGTTTAGCACAGAGGGTTTTTCAAGTTGACAGCGGTCCAACGTGAAACGCGCTCGTTCGTTTCGGATTTGATCCCCTTAAGGTAATTAAATTTGACTCGAGCATTTTTCTCCATTACCGGCTGCCTCTGGCTGCAACTTCCTTTGTTTCAAAATCGAATTGGGAAGAAGCCAAACGATCCATCTAATATCTGTTTCAAAGTCATGAGGAGAACTCCCAGGCTGCATATACACACACACACACACTCTTGAACAAACACAACCAGTAAATATCAAGGTCAGCTGTCCCTCGGTGAAATGCTCCAGTTGAGAAAGGTCTAACCAAGAACTAGGACAGATATTTTCAGTCTTACCAAGGATACTATTTCTCTGATGTTATTTGTGTTTTTTCTATGAAGCAAAGATTACTTGGTTCATTTTGAAATGAATACGATCCTCCCTAGAGCTCCTTGATAAGGTTTTTGACAGAATGGTTGACCCAGACACAATGGACCTTGACAAGACATCTCTTTGATTAATTGGTATACCTTTCTATGTCATGCAGAATGACTACAGGTTTACAGATCCTGTTCTGGTCAGAAATGTATATACACTCACCATCTGAATGAACTTGATTATGCTTGGCCTTTTTGTAAACCACTTTTAAGTATTTCTATATCAGTTTTAAATGATGTTGCAATGTATAATTTCAATAAGAATGGGTGAACATGTTTGAATCTACTGTAGAATTTTCTTAGTCTATATGAACACCCCCACTATAACGGTTTAATCTCTCTCAGCCGCTTGCACTTGTTTTTGTTGCCACTATCAAGTTTCTATCTACGTCAGGGATGTTCACGAGTCATTCTTTCAAGTCCAAGTCAAGTCTCATATCATCAAAGGTCAAGTTTACATCAAGTCTCAAGTCTTCAGGGCACAAGTAAAATCTGAAGTGTTTTATTTTTGTGGTTTAAGTGCGACTCGAATCCTGAATTCAAGTCGCCATCTCTGGTATTGGTGATTACTCCTCTTCTCAGAATAGATAAAGCTCATTTTAACTAGTTGGTTTCCCGGTAAAGACTTTGCTTTTTAGGGTAGTTTGTAAAAATTTTCAGAAGGTTGCAAGACCATTCCAGAAACTTGATCTAAGCACGCTCTATCTATACCATATGGGATCGTTTTGCATTTGAACTATGTTCTTGTTCTGCCGTCCTTTTTTCTGGCAGCAGTGACCCACTGTCATTCATGTCCGCAGTCAAGACAAGAAAGCCAAGAGCTTATTTCCATTATGGTCCTCCAACTCGTATTTTCTGCTGCTGATTGGTTTTGAAAATAACAACTAAACTTTTCTGATTGGATTCAAAAGGGTCTAATCTTTATAGTAAAACTAATGACAAAAACTTTTCAAATCCACAGTTTTTTTTGTTGTTGTTTGTTTTTACTTTGGGATTTTTGTCTCCCTCTTGTGAGAGTTAGGTTTTATAGTATGTGTTCATTATGAAGAACTTTCAATCAGTTCTTAGCCATGTTAAAACTGTGAAGTGATAAATTTCTAACTTTTCTTATTACATCTATCTGAAACGAAAAGCTTTTTGTGGACATTTTCAATGTTTTTACCTTGGTATTTCTCTCAGGTATATATACATTCATCTAATATCAATGTTGACATTGCCCTTTTTCTGTTCACCGCAGCCCTAAAACGGCCACACTTAGAGTTTAGCTAAAAGTACTTTCAAAGTAACATGCTTTTGTCTTCATAACATATATATCTTCTTTGTGCGTTTACAAGACAACTCTTACACTGCCAGAACGCCTCATTTGCTTCGGTCATTGTGACAAAGTCCAATGTTAGTCATCTGAGGTTTTATTTTACCTAAAATGACTAATTTACCGCACACTAAGTGCAGTAGTGTTTTTTTAAGAGCTCTTCCTGGGTTGAGACCCACTTTTACGAGAGTCAGTGTTGCATCTGAATGCCTCTCAGGCTTTATCCAGGCAACACAACCCAACAGACATTGATTGATGGAGGTGCTGTAGGCACAGACCCGCTCGAATGCCGTGTTCGGTAAAGAACAAAGTCTCGATTGAGTCTTCACCGCAACACGTGAACACTTGGGGTATCTCGGGTCCATTAACTCAAAAAGCAGTCGCACGGTTTGACCAGCTGACGTGATGAAAACCTTTCAGACCCCATGAACTTGTCAGCACTACCTCAATGTATTTTTTGGGGGACTTTTTGTGATAGGATAACTTAAGTACACCATAATTGTGAAATGAAACGGTGACAGTACATTGTTCTTACTTATGTTTTTAAATAGATCTCTTAAAAGACAGGATGGCACACGTGTTTAAAAATAAATAGTTTACGTGAAAGAAAACTAAAACTGCTTGACGAATACCCACTTTGAAGGGTGACGGTGACATCATGCAGTGTGGATGCTTTTCTTCAGCAGAGAAAGGGGAGCTGTGTTGTGGCGTAGGAGAAGATGGATGGAGCTAAATATAGGGCAGTCCTAGAAAACACCTATTACAAATAGTGACATCAAAGCATTAATTAGTTTGAATGCCCTAGTCAAAGTCTAGATCCATTGGAAATGCAGGGGTTTTTTTGTGCGTTTTTAAATGAATGTCTGACAGACAAGAGCCGACGTTCAAGGATGTTCTTCGTCCAACTTTGCAAATAAAAACACAAATATACATTTGATGAGCTTTATATGGAACATTGTTCATTTCCTTGGCCTGTTTCATGCAGGCAGGTGTGAAAGCTCTTCTGAACTCAGGGTTTTAGTCTGCTTGCAAATGAAACTCTGGTGGGGCTTATGGTGAGAACACAACTAGACCATCCAGTGAATGAAACAGAAGGTGAACAACAGGCAGAAAGTCACATTTCTTAAAGCTGTTCGCACACATAGGCTACGTTAGAGAGACGGGCGAATGAGCATTTGATATGAACATTTAACTTCTCTGTCATTTACACCTTGAACAAATTTTCTATTGATTTTATGCCTTTGTAGTGAAAGGCTACATCCCAACCTTTGTGTGCAACTGGCAACAAGGGGACTATTTTATAGTCCCCCTGCTTTGTAAAGGATTGCACAGCATTTCATCCTGTCCCAGAACTTAGAAGATTTCCTGCTTTAAGATGGGCTGGAGGGCAGGAGGGACTCCGACAGGCCACCTTTAATGCTGCCTTGCCTGCTGATACTGAGCAGCTTGAAAAAGCAGCAATTTTTATTTTATTTTATCATTCCTTGCTTTGTCTAACCAGGGAACCTGGACTATCTAGGAGATCAAAAGCCTCTAAACTGGTAGAGTCACGATTAACAAAACCCCCCAAGGTATTCACTCTGGAAACCACACTGAGATTTTTTTATTTTTTCATGCACTGCTCTGTGTTGGTCGATTGCATGAAATCTTAGTGAAATACGCTGCAGCTTACACTTGTAGGGATACAAAATGTGAAAGTTTAAGAGCCAAGAAAATTCTGCAAGGGCAGTATGTGTCAGGACACGAGTTCTGTGCGAATCACCTGTTTTTCTCCGTAACCGTGCAGAGCTCTGTCACTCACTGCCTGCAACATGCGGTTTGTGTTTGTCTGTGTTTATGTGCGACCGTGGTATATATTTGGATTTACGTTTTCATTCACTAAAGGGGTTCACGAAATGACATACAGCATTTTGCATACACATGGCCACTTTTTGCTGCTTGTTATGGCACATTAAAGTTCCTCTCGTCAGTCAACGTGTATGTTTTTCTATTTTTTTTTTTACATTTTTTTTCTTAAACACGGGTAAGCCTGTGTGTAAAAAGAAAGTCACATATGCCCTCATGCACACTCTTCAGACCCTCCTCTCCCCCCCTCATGTGTGCTCTCTGCCTTTATTAATTTTCCAAGTCAAGCTGCTTATCTGTGGGAACAAACCATTTCAACACTGGTATGATCGGAGGGTTTGACCGTCATATTTCAGTGGCGAAAGACAGAGAGCGAAGGTATGTGGACTTGACAGCGTACAGCAGATCGAGTAGTTCAGTGAAAGCTCTGCGAGGTCACTGTTGTGATTTACCTGTCAGAGACGCCAAACATCAAGTGTCGGCGTTAAGGAGGGAGTTTCGAGGGAGGGTGGGGGGAGCCGCTGCCAGCGATTCGGCTGGCTGCAGACGGCTACTGCATAAACACCTCTCCATCACTCACATCAAGGGTGCGATCAAAGGCTGCAATCGTAGCTCCCACGTTGGAGAGGCAACGCCAAGCGGCTTCACATCAAAGATCAAATGACCTTATGTGGGTGCCTGACTGGTAGCCAAATCTGGGAGGAAAGGACAAGTCAACGCACCAAGGACACAGAGGAGTCGGGGGCAGAGGGTTAAAGTTGGAAAATGAGAGACGGTGCCCGGGTCAGATGTCACCACTAATTGATTAAGATCTTTTTATTTAACTTTTTTTTTTTCTGTTATTTTTTGAGTGAGTAAAGCACACTATCAACAAACAAATCAGTAACTTTTTCAAATTCTGCTCAGCATTGACATGGAAAAAAGTATGACAGCGTGACGTAATTCTGCTCAAAACAACTGAACAAATATAACAGGAGTGTCCCTGACCAACATTAAATGTGAAATGGAGAAAGGTAGACTCCACCGGTGTGTTTGGCAGCGCAGCAAGTCAGTGGTGAGATTATGCATTTAAAATATTTTAAAAATTCAGTTACCTTTAACCTCAAAGTTACTTATGTTAGGCTTTATCCTGAAAAATATTGAGTAAAAAGATCAATAAATATTTACCTATTGTCAAAAAAATATATCGAAGATCAAAGGTGAATAGATGAGTTCTTTAGAAAAATAACTTTAGAAAATAACATAAATTTGGTCAAATTTGGGAGCATTTTATTGTTTATCGGAAAAGGGCTGATTCATTGTATATGATGGAGATGCCTGCTGATGGGCAGCAGCCATTTGTAAAATTATAAGGTAAAAAAATATTTTATGAATTTAAATTAAAGCTATACTGGGAATTCCAAACTTAGGACATAAATAAATTGGAAAGATTAAACTGGGAGGTAGGTGAGAGATTTTGATTTAATAAACATGTTGTTTTTTTTTGGTCTTTTCAGGCATGTAAGCACTTTATGTTTTTGTTTTGTTCCAAGTTATAACGTGAAGAATGTAAAGTGATAGGAACTTCTGTAAATAAATAAATGGTCAGATTTAAATTACCGACAAGAAATGCCACCTACCTTCAACAACCACTTAATAATTTTACTCTGTATCATATCTAATTATTCGAACTGCCAAACAGGCAGTTATAAATGTGTTTCTCTTCTTTCTTTCTTCCTTTAATCTTCAGGTAGCCATCCTTTTCTTTTCTTTTCTTCCTTCCTCGCCAGTATGTAAATAACACGAGAACAAAATGACCAGACGAGAGGTCTGGTCATGATCTGCACAGCAGCTGTCCTACGGCTGGTTCTGTACTGGAATAGAACAGCATGTACGGAGTAGGTGCAGGTGACTCAGTGAGTCAATATGAGTCTATTAAATAAAATAAGCGAAAACTTTTGCCAATCAGTTTGACATAATGACCTCACTGGGAACGAACAGCTTTGACATGTTTTCACTGACTTCCTTAGTTCGTCCTGACTGGGACCTATAATTGTGTCTGAAACGTTTGTCTGAGATCTTCTGCCCATAATAACATGATGGGACTTTTCTTATTTCTGAGCCACGTCAAGCACGGCGGTTTGAGTGAATCTTCATCAGCGCAGACAGAGTGTCTGCATGGGATTAAGTAATCACTGTCAGGTCACTGCTTTGGCATTTCAGTAGCTCTCGGTGACAGTGATGCATAAGTGTGGTACGGCCTCTTTAAAGTGCTTAAAATAACCTCTCTATATGCGTGGGGTCGCTTGGACCTCTGTGACAAACATGTGGCTCTGGTCATGCTATTGTTAGCCTAGCTGAGTTATGTCACACAGACTTTGAAAAGTCAAACCTCTGACTCAGTAAAGCTGACTATGAGGTATGAATTAGGCTTAATTTTTACCATTTACGTCACTGATTATTTTGAAAAAAAGAAAAAAAAAATTTCGGCGGCTTAGAAACGGGATGCGGCAGGGTTAATTGCTCAAATCTGCATTAAAATGCAAAACACAGATACGTAATTTTGTGACGAGTAAATTTAAAACTAGCCCAGCATTCCTGTTTTTGGTTTGTGGGAGGAAGTGGACGATAGACATGATTTAAACTTGTTCTTTGAGAGACTGATGAGAAAACAAAACCCTCCTGCATAAACAATAAAAAAGAAAGAATGTGTGAACAAACAAAAATACACTTTAATGCCTTTTTTCAGAGCCTGAATGTGTTGAAACAGAACCGTACAAATCTGTGTGATTTATGTACTGCTCTGAAGTGCAGGGAAAACAGAATCTTTTCAGGTCAAAAACACACATAGTAATGTGCAGCAAAAAATAGTGACATACTGTCACTGCCACTCAAGTCCAGGATAAATTTATCTTTGCACTGTTGTTCAGCTGCAAGGTGGTATAACTGGAAAGATCATAAAAATACCAGAGAAAGTCTGCACTGACCTTAAAAACTCCAGTGTAGAGCAGATGAGAACGAAGAAAACAAATCGTTACTTCACGTCTGAGATGGACTTTATATAAGATTGTTGAAAAAAAAACCCCACAATAAATAGACCCTTTAGATATTAATGTTTACAACTGATTCATTTTGTGTTTCTTTCATGCTCATAATTCATATGTTAAACAAGTTTTGGGCCAAAAATTCAAGTATATTTTCATCAAAACGCAACATTCCATAAGATTCCATTTAACTGTTCTTCATTTTCTTGAACTATGGATAATTGATTTCCTTCTGCAATAATACATAGATAATTAGTAGAATGCCTTGCAACCCTTCTTGTGAATTATATCTTTGTATGAATAAATCTTTTGGATCATTTGTCGCCTCTGTGGAAATTATAGTTTTATGTAAGTGACAGAAAAGTGGGAAACTTGGGGAAACTCACCCAGGACAGCTAAGCTTGATATCATGTTAATCAGAGTCAAAATGAAAAGCGAGAGGAGTAAAATACAGAAGACTGAATGCTTAAAAATGATTGAAGTTTTTTTTCTAATTTATTTTAAATCCGTGACATGTTTTTAAATTTGTCATCTCATTTATTTACCCAGCATTTTTACAGAGCTGTGTGCACAGGAACGTGTCAATTGTGAGTACATTTTCACTTCTTTCTGCTTTCTCCTGTCACATTTGTGTTTCTGATTCTAAGAAATAATTAGAATTCTGCATATAATTTTTTTTTTTCTTACCGATGACTCATCTCCGTTTGTCTCCGTCTCTTTTATTTTTATTCCGAAAACCTAACGTCACGCAGCTCCGTCAGCATCACTCGCACATATTCCAGTAAAAGTTAAGAAGATTGACCAATTAAATTTGCTGTCTTACTTCCAAGCAAATGCGTTTTGTTTCCTCTTAAGAGTTGGTTTGGCCCGTTTCTTTGCCTGTACTGGCACACCACATTTGCATTATGGAGACAAGTCTGTTAATGTGAGACCAGTGTGGGTCTGACTTAATGGTGCAGCCACCGCAGAGCACTCTCATTCCGAACTCTTAACTAACTCCACATTAAATTGCTTCGGCATCTGTTTTCTTTTCCCACTCTTACACAGCCTAAACAAGGGAGCGGATTTGTGTGGAAAAAGATATGAGATCACTCTTTCCCTTTTGTTCTCCCTGGGGTGTCGCATCATCATATGTTATTGGATGCGAGACGCGGGACACTCCCCGATCCCGCTATACCCATCTGCTACTTATGGAGGACTTTAGGAGGCGTCTGAAAAAAGAGGAAAAGGCCACATGACACGACGCGCAGATCCGACCGCAGATGAACATGGGTGAGGAACCCGTGCATTTGGAAGAGAATGAAACATGTAGGAAAAGGAAGGCAGTATATCACTGCAAAAAAAGAAAAAAGAAAAATGACAAGGGTCACATATGCTTGTGGAGAGGGAAGAATGCAGCCACGAAGATCACAAGCTGAGAAATAATTTATCACTGCTCCCTCTATCGTTTCTTCTGGCAGAGACAGATGGCCTGGAATCCTGTCGGATCCCTTCTGGTTTGGCTTGAAATTTTTGCCGGTTATGTGTCTTGTGCACATGCACAGATTAACTTGCTCACACACACACACACACACACACACAGAATGAGGCTGGTTTTTATCCAGTTGTGACAGAACTCAAGTGTATATTTATCCCTTCTCCCCACTATATGAGCTAAAGAAACATGTGCATGTCTTACCTACACGTGTTATGCTGAATTTACGCTAATAGTTTCTTTTTAACTGCTGACATGAAGGCTGGCTGTAAAGGTCATGTGCTATGAGCAAAAATCTAATTGTCTTTTGTATAAAGATGTAACAGCTGGGGTGTTACTTTAAACTTAACTAATGTACATAAGAACCTCATATTCATCAGTCTAATAATCTTTAGACTGGTATTATAAAACAATATGATGGAGAGGCTTTGTATGTATATTGAACAGAAAACACTTTAAACATGTAGAAAATAAACTTTAACAAGTTCTCTCCAAACTACAAGCATTTATTAAGAAACACTCAAACACTAATAACTAATAAAATAACAATGCACAGATATCACTTGATGTGAATATGTACATTTAAGAACTAAGGTTTGATTGATGGGGAACAATTTAGCTTTAAAAGTTGAAAGTTGAGTTAAACAACCAGTCCACAATACAAAGCAGAAGGGAAAATTCAACATTATTCTTAAAATAATGTCCCCAAAATAATGTACTAAATTAGGAATGAATCAATTGGGGAATTGATTCTTAACATTGTGATAATTAGCCATCACGGTGACAGATGATGTGACATGGCGAACAAGTGGTTTAGCTAACAATGTAAAACAGCAGCTGAGATGCTGTTTAGCAACCACTTTAGAACAAAACACTGTAAACACGGCAGAACTAATGGTGGCAACCAGGTTAGCATTAGCGGCTGGGATACCAGAAACAACATTTTAATTAAGACTATGAAGACATATTATTTTGCAGGGTAGTAACATAAGAGGAAGGGAAAACACATAAAATGGCACCAGCTTAAGTTACTGGAGTAAAATGGCTCTTTGCAAGTCAACTTTCCAAAACAGCCTGCAGCGCTGATAGCTTTGGTCGTTTTGCCTATGGGCTGGCTCTGTCCTGAATAATTAAAGCGCAACAAAACAGAGCGAAACACACATAAATGAGGTTGTTTTAAGCTAATTCATGAAGTAAGTATCTCTGCCCAGACACAACATCCTAGTGTGAACCATTCTGACAAACAGGCTGGGGTTCAGCACATCCAACTAGCCAGTGAGAAGGGTTGTGATTTCTTCTGGGAACAGTTCCTGGTGTTGACAAGCACTGGTACACTTGTTCAGAGCTGCAGCATCAATGCCTCCTTCATTAGGCAGGAGGGGAAACTGTCTTGTCAACATAATCAGAGACGCCATCTCCTCTTGAGGAATCTATAATCTGATTCTTTGCACAGGAGTTGAGGTTCAGGCAGCTTAAGACATTTCTCTAAATAAATAAGTTCATAGGTTTAAGTATCTAAAAATATTTCCATGTAATTAAAAATGATTGCAAGTTGCTTAGATGATCAGTTCATGCTTTATGTAAGTTTTCGCTTGAAAATATCGCCCTTAACTTGTACTTCCGGTTTTGGTCGCGCACTTCCGGTTTCTGGTCGGAACCAAAGTATGGGAATGTAATCGGATGCCATCCAGGCTGAATTAACAAACAGGAAGGCCGCTAGTTGAAATATTTGACAGTTTATACCGACGGCTTTGGATATTATTGCTTATTTTTCGGAAATGCTGTGTTCCTGAGGATGATGGACTTTATTTATGTAAACATCTCTCCGTGTGTTGAGACAGAGTGTATTTTCCATCATTTCAGTTTTCACCATATGTTTGTGAAGACAAACTAATCTCCAGGGTCTTAATTTTGGGTCAACATCCTTGTTTAAG